>NC_085088.1:4791306-4796306 GCF_963422355.1 Corticium candelabrum | reverse complement strand
CGGCATACAGCTTGATAGCCAAGGCTATTACAACAATGGATGACTCAATTAACGAAAAGCGCATGCAAAAGAAATTTGATATTTCATATTTATTGGCAAGAGAGAATTTGCGTTTTACAAAGTACCCAGCATTAGAGGTCAGACATGGTGTCGATCTTGGTCATGCCTATCAAACATGTGAGGCAGCGAAGCAATTTGTCCATTACGTATCTGAAAGTCAACGACACCTCCAACTCAACAATAGTTGGTCTCCTTTCTACAGTAGAGCCTAAGAAGTAATAAAGATATTGGCTCTTCACATAGTCATGTATATTCTATCACTTACTTGTTACTTATCCTACTATGTTGTGCGAGACCAAAATCTCACACTACTAAACAATCTGTGTCAATTGTTTAGTTAGTAATACAGCTTTTAAAATTGCTAGTTGAAAGTTTAAGTATGATAGATAGATAAATTCATTTTGGCCCATAATTTTCAGCTACTAGTCAATACAAGCAGACGCATAAATAATTACTGATGTCGTACACTAAATCAAAATGGCCGATTAATTTTACCAATGGCCGGCTAAAATTAAATTTGATCTGATATTTGTCTGGCTCATAAGAAAAAATATATTGATCATTGCGCGCGCGCGCGCGCATACACACACACACACACACACACACACACACACACACACACACACACACACACACACACACACACACACGCACACAACAGCTATATATATATATGTATGTATGTATGTATGTATCCAGATATACTGTCCGCGTACAAGACAAAAAGAAGAAACTGAAAAGAGCACTGTATAGCAGATAAGAATTATAGAATATTACAGCAGATAAACGAAGAGGCCAGAAGAGCGCTGAAATAGGGTTGAAGTGGGGCATGCTCCAGAATCCAGTCTGAGTTCATCTGCTAGAAACGACACGAGGATGAAGAAGTTTATACAAAAGGACAAACAGCAAGTGAATAAAGAAGAGAAAGAAGACCTGAAGAGCGCGGGAACAAGGGCAATTGTGCCACAAACTTCAGGATCTTGCCAACGCACCCTTTGCTACAAAGACAGAAAGAAGTCTCCACATCAAAAGAAAAGAAGAAAGGTTGAACATGAACAACGCAGAAGATGAAAAATTGAAGAGAGCGGAAGAAGAAGTGAAAGTGCGACAACATCCAATATTCCATACGACTCCAATGACCAGAGGTACAAAGAAAAGAATCCAAGAAAGAGAAATCAGAGAAGCAAACCAGATAAGCAAAGAAACCTGTAGAGCGCTGGGTATGTGCTGAAGATGCGGCAAGCTTCAAGAACTCGACCAACTGTCTCTCTCGATGACAAATGAGGCAGCAAGAAATAAGTAGAGTCGTCACGAACAGCCAAAGCCGTTGATAGACTCGTACTCAGCTTCCTCCTCGCGTTTCCTCCACGTGCTCTAGCGCCTGCTTTGTTTCACTAGCCAGGAGAAGAACTGGCAACATATTATGTCACGTGAAGAACTAGTTCTTCACGTGGTAAGTTTTCGGTGTGTTGATTTATCAAAGCTGTAACGCGAGACGAAAGATGTTGTTACAAAGGCAAGCGCAGAATTCTACTTGAATGAATTGAGTAGCAATTACCTTGACAATTAGACAGTTATTAGCAATTTTTGTCGTCACGCAAGGTGCAAGCTCATTTGTGTTGTCAGACAGCTCTGCTGTGGACATCCTGACAATAACGTCTTCTCCAGCCAGAATTGACTGAGACGTCTCTATCTGCTCAGTACAAAGTCAATAGTAGCCAATAGACGACAGGAGCGCGTACAAGGTGTATTCGCTAAAGCTACATAATAAAGCTACAATGTTCATGAAGCGAGATTTTGCTCGTCGCAACGAAAACGATCTACTTTACTTTGTTGCCGATCATAGCGAGGCTTCTAATCGGGGTCGCACAACAGAAAGGGGCGTGGTCCTATACGGCTCTCTATCGAGCCCTTGGAGTGTGTGTGTGTGTGTGTGTGTGTGTGTGTGTGTGTGTGTGTGTGTGTGTGTGTGTGTGTGTGTGTGTGTGTGTGTGTACACAAATCTCAAATTTCTCCTCCCCACGACCACGTTTCATGATAGGACCTACCTTAAAAATCGTTTCCGTGTCCGACTACAGATGAGTCTAAGAACCACTGGCGAATCTAAAAGGAGTTCCGTAAAAACCCCTAAAATTTTATGTGACGTCATCACGCGGCGATGACCGCGTACCAACAGTCGGACAGTACGAGTGAGTCGTACGGTACTCCTACTCTTTTTGTAGCCTACTAGGCGCGAACATCGGACACAATGCACCAATTCAGCACATGGAAGAGTGTACTGAACGGCTTCACATCGTCAGTTGACATCTTTGTTTGGCTGCCCTAGAAAGTCGTCGCTTGAAAGAAACTAGCCCTTTCAGACTTCAAGTTGCCAAGACATTCAAAAACGTTGCGAAGGCTTCTTTCTGTAAAATCTAGGCATTTCAGGCTTGCAGCTAGAAAAAAAGGTGCGGCGGATAGGGCTCTGTGTGAGCCGCACTCCCACCTCTTCCGGGACGTACATGAAGGCTGAAAAGGTTAGTTGAAATCAAACTGTGGCGTTTTGGCCCAGCTTGAACACCATCACTTCGTTACTTCCTTGCAATGATAATGTTTCCAAGTAGTTATTTTTCATCTTATGAAAATATATTTGATGGTCACAACATCACAATTCATGAAACCATAAATGTCGATCGTTAGAAGTTTTTTCGAAAGAAAAGTAAGAGCGGTAACATTTGCCTGTCTAGCGAAAGACATGTAGGTTTGCAAAATCAATTCAAATTGTCCGGTACTGTAGATTCATTAATTAACGCATACTTCCGTTCTATGCTAGAGATGATTAAATAGCTAATTTATATCTGGAGGCGTAGCTGATCCTTAGCCTTAGCGACGTCACGGAATCCCCATCCGAAAATCCTGAATCCGCCCTGAGAACGATTCGTTTAGGTGAGCAAACAGCGACGAAAAACCTTCATGAACTTCCGTCGCCAATCCTTTGTATTGTAGCTAGGGATTGTGTGCACTTGAGAACCAAGAAACGCCTTCGGGAGTTGAATGCCATCTACAGTCAACTATTCACACGTCCCATACTTACAGTATGATCAATCCTTTACTACACTGTTTGCATCTAACACTGTATTTTAGGAATTGTGTGTACTTGAAAACCAAGAAACACCTTTATTAGCTAAATGCCACCTACAGTCAACTATTCAGAAAGAGCGTAACGCTTTGTTTTTGTGTTGGCTGCCGACGTTTGGCGTAGTACTCTCATGAGACTAATTAATCGACACCATAGTATCAGTGTATTTACAGAATCGGTTTCTAAGTAAACTAATGAAGTAAATGGCCACTTGACATAATATGTTACCAGTCCTTCTCCTAGCTAGTGGAACAAAGGACGTGTTAAAACACGTGAAGCGCACGCGAGGAGGAGGACTGGGTACGAGTCTAAGCCGTTGAAACAATACAAATGCAAATGTTCCAGTTGATCAGTATATTCCAATGAACAATCAAAATACAGACAATAGGAATAGGACGAATTGACACTTGCCCACACAACAATAACTAAAGCCGATGAAGAAAGTGTTCTTTCCTCAAATGGGGTCCCATCACAAGAATAAGGACTGACGTAGACAACCAGAGTGGCAAAAGCCACAATGGCACAGTTTGAAAAGATGACGACCTCTTCTCTTGTTCCTTCAGCAATCGACGGCTAGAACAACTCGCGGCCGCACATCCGAGATACACTCAAACCTCCCTTATCCGGTCAATATGGGACCGGGGAGTGCCCGTATTTCAGAATGTCCGGATAAAAGAAAGAGGTAACGCGCGTTAGCTTTGGAGTCCCAGACCACCTTAATGTACATGTACATGTCCAATGTACTCTAATTCTGTCATGTACTAAGTGTCATTACGATAGGAAGATGCGTGTACACTCTTGTACTCCTCTTTCTAAGAAGAGCAAAACAACTGCCACAACAACTACGAAATGTTGAACTAAGGTTCAGTACGTGGGAAAAACGACCCAATTCTAGTTTGTATTTGAGACTGCCTTCTCCTATTGGCAGCAAGATCTCTCCATTTCTTCACCAATAACAAATGCTCCAACGTCACATTATCTTGTTCCGAGGTTTCCGAGGCGTGTCTCTGTGACTGACCTTTGCTGATTTCATCAATGACCTTGAGCTTCGTTTCAAGACTGATGCAGGAGCGCTTTCTTTTCTTCGAAGCCATACTCCCACGCACTGGCGCGTGAATGCGACTGAACATACGGGAGTTTGTTGTTTACGCGGTGTGTAACCTCGAAGCCCCAAGACATATATGCGCAGGGTTTCCGAGGGTGCAAAGGTCTAGCGAATTTTTTTTTGGGGCCCGTTGGGTGTGGCTTTGGCTGTTCCCGTATGCACTTTCTCGCGGTTTTCAGTGGTCTGGTAGTACGAGGCTCGGCAGTCAATGGACATCTTGCAACCGCGATTTTGACATAAACGAAGTGCTGTCTTTTTGCGCACCTTTCGAGCAGTAACCTGCGCCGTTTATTGAGAGGGGGCCTCAGTTTTTGTCGTCTGCTCAACGTGGTTTTCTCGGCACAAATCAACTTCAATAAATTAGGCGACAGGTAAAGTCATTTATAATTACTATTCTTCGCAGTTAAGCAAATTTTCATTTTTCATAAAATCTTTTTTTGGGTGCGATTTATGCGTCAATATTGACACTGTTGCATTCACTGCATACATCAAATCATGTACTATTTATTGCAAATTTATTTCCTGTGTGCAATTAATTATATAATATGCAGAAAAGTGCAAAGTACTCAGGTAATTTAATTCTATTTCACAACTACTAAGTTACTAAAAAGATTTATTAACAGATAAACACTCTAATAGGGTAGTATACAATTAAAATAACAGCATAGGATATGTGTGTGTACACAATATTTACTAAGCATTACCTAGTTGGATAAA
>NC_085088.1:4641306-4786306 GCF_963422355.1 Corticium candelabrum | reverse complement strand
CTGACACTCAGCGCCTCACGTGCACAGACGTAAGAAGCAAGTGCGACAGCGACGTGATATGCAGATATTTGTTCTTCAACTACGTGCACTTGTGCTCGACGGTCACTTCGCCTGCAAACACGTGCTCACAAGAATGCAAAGACAGCTACATCGATCTGATTTCGAACTCGGTGGGAAGTCTCTGGCACGACTGCGATTGCGGAACAGGAGCTCTGGGAGACATATGCACGACCTTTGCGAACTCCGTCATGAGGAAATGCTTTAGAGATGTCAGACCGACCCCTCCCGCTTCCGCCTTCAATCACACTGGACAGCTCATTTGTTCCGACTTGGTGAAGTCATGTTCGATTAGCACCACGTGCCAATCTCGATACCTCGCGTACTTGAAGATCTGTACGTCTTCCCTAGCGCAACTCACTTGTGCACAACAGTGCAACGAGTCGTTCTACAATCTACTTCGGAATCCAATCGGTAACAAGTTCTCAAGCTGCGAGTGTGGCGATGACGTTGTGTGTCAATTAACACTGAACAATGTGCTATCAATCTGCTATGGTGGTAACTCACCCGTTCCGCCTCCCATAGTGGATGTACCAACAGCGAATCCGGTTGGCTCCTGCGAGAACGTTTATGATAACTGCTTCCTCGACAAGGTTGGTTCGTGTGGAAGCTACATCCTCCTTGCATCAAGTCAATGCGGTGATGATTTATCCTCAAAACAAGACAATCAAAATTTTCTTCCTGGTTTTGCGTCTTGTGTATCCAAACTAAAAGCTGTAATGTCTATCATTCCATATGCAAGTGAGATACTGACGTGCAGTTGTTCAAATTCCACCTCTTACAAGTGCATTGCCATTTCCGGAGTACAAAAAATGAATTCTTTGTATCGAATCGCAGCTCCTTCAGCTGCTACTACTACGTCTGCAGTATTTCATTCATGTGAAGCTCTTAGAATGAAATGCTATTTGCAGCTTGGTGCACAGTGTGAAAATTCCCAGCAACAAGTGTTCCAAGGAAATTGCGGTTACTTCTACTCAAATAGTCAAGCTGCTGCTAACTTGTCACAGTCATGTACTGATGAGTGTCAGTCAAGTCTGCAAGAATTGGTTGCGAATCCATCTGGGCACTATATATATATTCTCACATGCTCCTGTGAAGACAATAACTCAGTTGTTTGCCAGAATGTGATGAGATATCGGGCAGTCTTCAACCATTGTCGTGTGACTGGAGTGACGGCTGGAGATTGTAGAAGTGCATTGGCTAGTCTACTACTCACATTTATGTTAGCTGCTATTGGATGTGTCTTGCTGATGCTGTAAGCTGGACATGAAAGACTTATAATTAGCCATTGCTGTTGCTTTCGTGTTGTTCATGCATGCTTGCATCTGTTTCTAATAATGCCGCTGACGCTTCTTTTGCTAAGTCTTGAATTGAATTATAACAAAATTGATGCTACTAAGCCGGTGTCGACTGAACTCTGTCACTCAGTTGAACTAGAGGGCACATGTGCATGCACCATATCCGTCCCAGGACAATGAGCAGCTACATCTGCATGTTGCGCTTAGTTAGCACCCTACTGTAACTTATCTAAAACAAAGGCCATTCTCTTGTCTTCTTCAGTCAAAGGTGAGAATTGAGTAAGAGCGTGTCTTTTCATGCTATACAGGAACGACGAAAGCAAATTTGGTTTACATAACGCGCGTTAAAAGAAGTAACTTGTCACGTGACTATAATATGATTAGTTATATATAATAATTATAATACTGAATAACTCCTGTTATACTCTTACAGAACACATTAGCTGGACAAAATGTCATCAAAAATGCAAAGACGCTCTTCAATACCGTTTACAAACTCACTAACAGTGATGTTCATGCAAGTCCAAAGAATCTACTCCAAATAATCATCTTGCAAACACACGCCTTCGTTTGTACTATTGACTTCCGCCACAAACTCGTATAAGAATATGGTCGAAAACTGTTAAGTGTCGAAATTTAAAAAATATCTAATTTATTTAATCAGTTACCGAACTTTTTGTGCTGCTCTGCCGTCCTTGCTTCAATTAAACATGAAACCACTATATCGGTGACGGCTCCATGCACGTGACTTGCGTCATACTAAAGCCTACGATCATCTATTTGTTATCTTTCGTCACTCTCCTACTTATATTTTGCTAACTTGCCATCAATTTTGTGTGCTTCTATAGAAAGTCCAGAGAAAGTTTGGATGCCCCTATACAATCACCTACCAATTATCCGTTGTCTAACCTAAAATACCGCGGTCCATGCATAGTGACCGCTAGTTCAATCTACTCGACATATTCGATCACCTGTACATCTGTATAAACACTGCCGATTATTAGATCAATAGACTTACAGTTGTAAATTTCGCTAGACATATACAACAAAATCAATGATTTAATAATTGTGCCGAAAATGTAGGCAATCTCGCAATTACAAGCCAAATACTTGCTCGATAGATAACACGTACAATCATCACCTCGTGCATAGCGGCCTCTTCAACTTTGTTCGCGCTTGAAAATAGGGAAACGATCAGATTGCGATTGCTTCCGTCTGATGACGACTGTAACTTGTGCTCTGTTTTGTTAGAGTCGTAAAGAAAAAGGAAAGATTTTTTAACAGTCCATTTCGTGTCTGGTACAAGTGAAGAGACCACGAGCAAGCACAATACCACCAAGGTCACTACCCCTCTAAAGTTGGGGGCGTGGTTGCTCATCTATTTTTTACAGTCTAATAAAGTGATTTTATGTATATAATTATACAGTACTAAAATGATACGTTTTTAGTCTGTAAATCTATACGTATATACATATACAGTTAATTTTGACTAAATTAATATTAATTTTAAACAAATTAATATTAATAATAAACTTCCCCAAAATGTTTTTGCTCTGGCTACGTCGCTGGTCATCTCCAGTAGTTTAAATGGACAGTAATGACGTAAACGTGTCCAAAACATTAAGCAAAGTAGGACTTTGAGTGTGTGGTAAATGTTATATCTTGGTAACTGCAGTACATTGCCTTACATAATTACGTGGTGACGCAGAGATTGAACACACCAGGCAGTCCTGGAAACATTTCATCCTTTTAGGAAATACTGTAGTTGCAAACTTCAGCGATACAACAGTAACCTGCGCGATCATCTAGACAATTAACTAATTAAGCCAATGCAGTGTGTCACGTACAAACGCAAAATGAGCTATTAATTAAAAGTAATTGGCAAACACATCGACCTCTAGTATACGAGACATAGTACAAGAGATCAAAAACAAAATACTAGACAATGTATTGCATGGCTTAATATCTAACGAAGTAACTGCTATAGCACACAGAACAAATTGTGCTTTTGTGTTCGGTTCGTTGACGAGTGTAGCAGCATCAGAGAAGAGTTTCTGTCATGTGTGAAGCTTGCTAGAATCACTGAAGAGAGAAAGAAATGCAAACGCAATAGTAGTTGGAAAGCTGAGAGATCCGAGAGTTCCGGTAGAAAAATGCGTGGACAACGCTACTAACCTCGGTGCCAGACTGATTTTAGCACGTCAGGTGGCAGGAGAGCGGGTGAAAGGGCGGACGCGAGGTAGTCTCACGTAGACTGGCTACGCGAGACTAGATGCGATGGTGAATGAGAGAGTGAGTGAGAGAGCGGGTGGAAGGAGGGTGGAGGGAGGGTGGAGGGAGGGTGGAGGGAGGGAGGGTAGAGGGCAGAGGGAGGGTAGAGGGCGGGTGGTGGGCGGGTAAAGGGTGGGTGAGAGGGTGGGTTATTCCGCCTTCTCTCTGCCACCTCACGCGCAAGAAGCGGTCTGTCCACCGATGTGTTACGATGCGGCTAGCTCCTCGGGCTCTGAACGAGTCTGTGTACAGGTATGCATTAAGGACCTTGCACCTTTGGCAATCTATATTCTGATTCATTACAGTGGGCATTGTCCTAGTCTTTTCATTAGCACTGACTATAAGTGCCAGCCTGCACGCCCACAGAAGCTCGCTTTGGGCAACCTGAGAATAGGAATACCGCTGGGTATAAAAATGAATAGTAAAGACAATAGTTGTGTGTGCGTGCGTGCGTGCGTGCGTGCGTGCGTGCGTGCGTGTTTGTGTGTGTGTGTGTGTGTGTGTGTGTGTGTGTTTGTGTGTGTGTGTGTGTGTGTGTGTGTGTGTGTGTGTGTGTGTGTGTGTGTGTGTGTGGTGTTTGTGTGTGTGTGTTTGTTTGTGTGTGTGTGTGTGTGTGTGTGTGTGTGTGTGTGTGTGTGTGTGAATCTCATCTCGCCTCAGCCTCGCCTATAACTATAATTTAACTACGACATAAAAATAGATTATACGATTAATTCATTTATAATTTTGCTAGAAAACATCCCCGAAGGATGCAATTATCCGTATGTACATATACTAGACTCAGATAACTAATTGGAAGCCTAGTGCGTAGTGCCGTTTAATAACGACCGAGGTTAAGTAAGATAATTTTTTGTTAATATTCTTATTATTTGTTGATATTAATCGTGCACCCCATCTTGAGAAATTGCCATTTTGAGGCTCTGGATCCTCGCCTGTGTAAGGATTATACACGCAGTTACGTTGTGTCGGGTATATATAATGCCATTCGCTAATCAAAAAGCCGATAGTACATACATGGTATCAGAAGTGAGATTTGAACCCACGGCCACATACGTAGACCAGAACTTTCCACAACCATGTGCTGCAACGATACGCTCGTCATCTTCCGTGTAGTTTCGCACAAACCATTGACAGCATAATTCCTGTATACTGGCAAGACCCGGATCGAGTTCGGATTCTATTAATTAACTCTGACGTGGCTCGAAGCTCGCAACCACTCTCACAGTACCATCTCACAACACGTAGTTAGCTAATTTTTATATATGAAGCAAGGCTAAAGTAAAGCCTGGTTTAAATATCCGTGCTAGTAGCTGTCTAGCCCTGTCCGGACCCCAGCGGTGTTCACAAAAAGTGTAGCTCTTCCGCGCTGTACTGAACGCAATCGTTTCGTCACGTGACAAATTAAAATGTGCCCGCGTCACACGACACGTCTGAACCAGACAAGATAAGATCAGTTCTAGCAATCCAGCTGCCGCATACGACTTTGAAGTGGCTAGCTGGCTGGACTGGAGGGAACTAGAGCGGACCGGCCGAGATGGGTTCCGGCAGATTTATGTAAACTATAGAGATATATAGCTAACTAAGGCTGTGTGAGTAAGTAAGACCGTGTGACCGTCACTCGATACGTATCTGACCGAGGATGATGATGTTGTCTGTCTTGTCTTCGTTGTGCTTTCTGTCGTCGGTCAGACAAACGGTGATACTCAGCGACTCACTTGCACAAGCGTAAGAAGCAAGTGCGATAAAGATGTGATATGCAGATATTTGTTCACCAAATACGTGTACGTGTGCTCGACGGTCACTTCGCCTGCAAACCCGTGCTCACAGGAATGCAAAGACAGCTACATCAAGCTGATTTCCAACTCGGTGGGAAGCTCCTGGAACGAATGCGACTGCGGAAAAGGAGTTCTGGGAGACATATGCACGTTTTTTGCAGACTCCGTCATGACGAAATGCTTTGGAGATGTCAGACCGACCCCTCCGGCTTCAGCCTTTAATCACACTGGCCAGACCCTTTGTTCCGACTTGTTTCTGCCGTGCTCATTTAGCACCACGTGCGCATCTCGATATCTTGCGTACTCGGGTGACTGCAAGTCTTCCGGGCAGTTAACTTGTACACAACAGTGCAACGAGTCGTTCTACAATCTACTTCGGGATCCAGTCGGTAACAAGTTCTCAAACTACGATTGTGGCGACGACAGAGTGTGTCAATTTGAACGGAACAATATGATAACAACCTGCTATGGTGGCAACTCACGGGTTCCACCTCCAGTAGATGTACCAACAGTGAATCCGATTGGCTTCTGCGAGGACGTTTTCGATAACTGCTTTTTCGACAAGTTTGGTTTGTGTGGAAGCTACGTCGTCATTGCACAGAGTCAATGCGGTAATTATTCTCAACGTAATCAAGCCTTTCTTACTTGTCCTGCGTCTTGTGCAGCCAAACTAAAAGCTGTAATGTCTAGCGTTCCGTTTGCAAGTGAGCTGTTGACGTGCAATTGTTTAAATTCTACCTCTTACAAGTGCATTGTCATTTTGGAAATACAAGCAATGACTTCTTTGTGTCAAATCACAGCTCCTACAGCTGCTGCTAAGTCTGCAGTATCTTACCACCCAAGAGATTCATGGGAGACTCTTAGCATGAAATGCTATCTGCAGCTTGGCAAACAGTGTGAAAATTCACAGCTGCAAGTGTTTCAAGGAAATGCAGTTATTTCTATTCAAATAGTCAAGCTGCTGCTAACTTGTCGCTGTCGTGTTCTGACGAGTGCCAGTCAAGTCTGCAAAAATTAGCTGCAGATCCATCCAGTCGCTTTATTTCGACATGTTCTTGTGAAACAATAACTCCGTTGTTTGCCAGAATGTAATGAGATATCGGACAGTCTTCAACCATTGTCGTGTGACTCCTGTCATCCCCTCTCCCACGGCTGGAGAATATAGAAGTGCATTGGGTAATCTACTACTCACATTAGCGTTAGCTGTTATTGCATTGGGTGTGTCTTGCTGATGCTCTAAGCTGGACATGAAAAACTTGGCAGTTATATATATATATATATATATATATATATATATATATATATATATATATATATATATTACATAATGTAGTTGAGGCTGCTTTTGCTAAGATGCCTAAATTTGGAATTCTATTGGAGCCCTCCTACTCAGTTGTACACTATCAAGAGTACATTGCACCACATCTCTCTCAAGTAAATCAATTTGCTGCTTATCATCCTATAACTTATCATACCATTATTTAAACCAACCCGTCGTTATTTTGTCTTTCTTCTTAAGAATTGAGTTCTTTTTAAAATTGATATTTGAGTTCTCGTTAAAAGAGCAGCCGTTCCATGCTATAGAAATAAAACCAAGCATGTCAATGACGGCTATACATGTGACTTGCACTGTAATATTATAATCATATTTGTTACCTATTAAATGCATGTCCTCATATTTAGAAATAGACAATGCAGTATTTCGAGTGCACTTGATGTGTAATTTCCATATATATAATCTAGTGTCGATAAAAAGTAGAGTCTGTATAATTCAAGTTTTGTTTGATAAGCAATCCCCAATAAATGCACATATTGTTTCCAAGGTAGTCTATCAAGGTACAGAACACTCACTGTTATTGTCAGGGACGTCTAGCCTTCTTTTATTTAGATAGGCAATTGTTTGTTTCGCAAATTCATAAATTGGTCTGCCATACAGCTGCATGGTTATCAACAGTGTGTCTGAAGACGTCCTAAGACAACTTTACTAATACAATCAGCACCTACAGCCGGTACTGCAGTACATCCGTAGTGTGAAACATTTCAGGCAACGGCGGATGCAGCATATTTTCTCACTTTATATGTTGGCCTTGGGTTAGGTTACAAAATTTAGAATAATCAAATGGTACCACCGCCACTGTTGCAATTTTCAATTTGTGTAAACATTAAAATCTAACAATTGACAATAAGACACATTTTCAACAGTTGAACAATGTCTATAATTATCAAACAATAGAATCACTGCTCAACCAAAATTGCAAATTTTTGCTTTATGCTTTGTAAAAATATCAAATGTACGTTAAAACATGAGATATTTGCAATTTTTGAACAACATTGAAATGCAAAATTGGAATGGTCAAAAGGGGCACAGACCCTGGGTCACGTGCAACAAGAAAACCATCGACAAAACGCTTCGCATGTTGTTCAACAGCAAGCAAGCTATATCAAAACGGTAAAATGGTAAATGTGTGGATAAAGAACTTAACACACTTACCGCTAGCTTTCTCGAAATGCTAGAGAACGAAGAGCGAAACTGCCGTGGCGGACAAGGACGCGATTGGTATTTCTCTTTGTGCTAGGAAAAGACTGTATGTCATAAAACTTGGTGCACCCTAAAAGATATTCGCTTGCTCTGTTTCGTTAGAACACAACTTGATATCGTGGCACGTTTTCAAGTTTGCGTGAGTGTGTCTGCGCGTGCGCGGTGAAACGTGAGCTGGCACCTTCAAAATTTAAAAATTGAAAGCTCGCATCTACTAGAGAACTCGTGGATTCATTTTGTACTGCTTCACTGTGCTATTTATAGATGCATGTCGCCATGTTTGTACGACAGTTGCGGACATAATAATTATTATTGAAACATTTCCGGTGTGCACCCGGTGGAAATAGCGGTCAAGTCTTTTTTAGTCGCTACATGTCAGGTGTCTAGGGCAGAGACTAGGCAGAGTGCAGTCATTCTTTGTTAAGTAGCGCTTATGTCTGCACGCGAACTGCGTAGGTAAGATCTCAAGTATCAACCCTAATTAGACAACATATACATAAATCATCCCTAGACGGCTGTTAGTTTGGCTACACAAGACGCAGGACAATTAAGAGACTTTTGATTATCTTGAAACTCATCAAAGCGAATAGCAGTTATCCTAAACGATCTCGTAGAAACCAACCGGATTCACTGTTGGTACATCTACTACAGGAGGCGGAACTAGCCAGTTATCATACTAGCAGATTGATAATGTCAGTTGACACACAAAATCGACGCCACGATCGCAACTTGAGAACTTGTTACCGATTGGATCCCGCAGTAGATTGTAGAACGAGTCGTTGCACTGTTGTGTACAAGTGTGTAGCGGGAAGGAAGACGTACAGACAGACGCCCACGTACGCGAGATATTGAGATTGGCACTTGCTGCTAATCGAGCACGGCAACACCAAGTCGGAACAAATGAGCTGTCCTGTGTGATTGACGGCGAAAGCCGGAGGGCCGGTCTGACATCTCCAAAGCATTTCGTCGTGACAGAGTTCGCAAAAAAAATGTGCTTACACCTCCCAGAGTATGGCGTGTAATCAGTGTCAACATTACGCCGGTAGTACTACTATTTACTTAGGTCGGTCGCACACTCAATGAGGTCGGTCGCACACTCAATGAGGTCGGTTACTACGTCAATGAGGTCGGTCGTTAGGCAAACAATGAGGTCGATCGATAAGTCAATGAGGTCGGTCGCTAAGTCTATGAGGTCGATGAGGTCTCCTACTTCATGATATCGGTCTGCTAGCCCTAGACGTCGGTCTGTACATGAGGTCCGTCATGACTCATTGATATGTAACAGTCTTGTAGGCAAATTTATATCAATATCCACCCCCGTACGTGTATAAGTTATTCTAGATCTAGGTTTGGAATGTAGAAACGCTGTACCAAAGAGTTGATCAGTGATTGAAGTGCTAAAGCTGGATCTTGAATCAGTAGGATCAGACCGCACCAGCCAAACACTTCATTCCTACGAGGTTCCGGCACAAGGTACGTAATTATTATAAATTAATATCACACTTGTTCTGTGCAACTGTCGTTACTACACATGTGTTCAATGAGATGGCAAGATGAGGATTACATACTGGACTGTTGGACTCACTCCACCCACTTTCTTCCTGATGCATCTGGATTGTTAGATACACGATGATTACAAACTGCCCTCTAAAATATGTTGAATGAGATATATGGTAAATTGTAGCATTGCAAATAAGATCCATCTATTTGATTAGTATTGTAACCTCTATTAAAATTGTTGTGTGGCAGTAAGTCAACAGTGTGTGTGTGTGTGTGTGTGTGTGTGTGTGTGTGTGTGTGTGTGTGTGTGTGTGTGTGTGTGTGTGTGTGTGTGTGTGTGTGTGTGTGTGTGTGTGTGTGTGTGACTGCTGGCACTCATTGGCAGTGTCATTTCATGTAAATTGTACAGTCAGTACACACTCATTAGTATTACATGCTTTTAGTTCGAGCGATGGTGAGATTGAGAATACTGTAATTTTCTTGAGCAAGAAACTCCCTTGTCTTTGCCACTCAACTGATTGTGTATCTTAAGTAACTGGTATTTAATTGGGGCAGACTTGTGACTGTTGTAGTTAACCTGAACTGTCTGGCTTGCTGCGTTGTAAGTCTTGTGACTGTTACTAATATTCTTGTCTGCATTATGATGTTGCAAGTTGTAGCAGAAACTCACTTTGACAACAATGACATTGAACATGTCTATTTGTGTTTGAAAATGAAATCGAACATTACTTGAGCCATCAAGCTAAGCCTGGTAGTGAAATGTAATCACAGGGATGCAAGCATAACGTTTCTGTTAGTTATCTGTTGTTACATTAATTAAATTGATGTCTAACAAACCTAACAACCATTTACCTACCTTGAATATATGTATTTCTTTTTTACGATACCTTTGATGACTGTGAGTGACATGATGTATTTGTGTAACAACTATAGCAAACTCAACGTGGGTGAGGCAAATGGCTATACGAGAAATGGTGGAATTAAGCACAATTGTTGTTCTGCTTTGTTCTTAGCAATTATTCCAAATGATTTGTTGCCAGCCAGTTGACAGCCTTTGGCTGAAAGTTTTAAAACAATCAGTTGCTGTGTCGATCTGCTCCTCGATAGACTGTGAACATGACCTGACTCAATTCGATCCTGAACTAAACCGAGGCCGTGCCTTAACCAGAACAAAGGAGCCATGATCACTGAAACCTGCACTACTAAAAGCAGAGGCGATGACAGTAATGATAGCTACTGGTTATCTATTATTACTAATTATAGCTACAGTAATGATGGCTACTGTACAACTTAGATAGCTGTACTTTGAGAAAGAGTTACACTGCTTTTAGTGATGAAACTGTTTGTCAGTTGATATTTCATGAGTTGATACCTACATATAATGACGTTTTGTTAGAATAGCTTCTCGACATTGTGAGCCAGGTCTATCAATTGTTGACTTGTAATAGATGGCATGCATTTTGTATGTAAAACTACAGTTGTAGAATTTTTCTCACAATGGACACAGGTAGTTCAGCATCCATACTAAGTACCATTTAATACATGATGTAGTGAAAACGCAGTAACCTGCTGGTGAGCTCATACAAAGACATGACCAGAAACGTCAGCATGAGCAGACTGTTCAAATAAGATACTGTATTCCCCCTCACCTCACCTGTAACCATACGCTAGTCTCACATAGCCAGACCAAATAATTCAGAGAAATACAGTAGCTGGCCAACTTTTAGCTACTACATGCATCCAACTTACTTGTAGCAAAACTTCAACTAGTAATGTAGTAAGTTGTGAGCAAAATTAGCAGGTGTTTTTGTAGTTGTTGATTGCACTGCATGCATGCTTATGACGTATATGCACAAATAGGAATAGGCATCACAGATTTCTTCTTCAACTAGTAATTCCTGTGATATAAATACAAAAGCAAATTAATGAAAATTTGATTTCGGATACTGACATTCAGCAAGTGACCTTCAAACATATTGCAATTATCAAAATGCCGAACACATGGAATATGGTACAATATTTTCTATTTAATTAATTAAGTTAATCTTTCTGCTGACTGACAACACCAACCTTATTTGTTACCTACCAACAGGCAAGATCTGTATATTCACTGGTCCATTGACAAATCTATCAAATTTTGTCCAGATATGTCTGGATAAGTCTGGATATGTCTGGATATGCGATCATAACTTAATTTCTATTCCCAACAGAATTTCCCTTGTCATCTACTTACATAGTATAATTGATCTCTGCTTCAAGTTTGCATGTCATAAAATTTATTGTACAGTGCCATTTGTAACATTCATATCTTGGTTTATAAAACACAGGCAACAACAAATAATATGCAACATTCTAAACTACACAACCAACTTTCTGAGATACAAATAGTAATGCCCTTTCATACAAATCTATACCATAATGTATACTAGGTTCCAGAGGTGAAACAGTTGCTTGAAGTTCTTCTATATCAGTAATGCTAAGAGGAGTAGGCGTCTCAGGCACGTGAACCACTTCATAAGTGTCTTCATGAGACACAGGTCCTCCCCAGTCAATACCAAATTGCTGATCTCCATCCTGGAAATACCTTGACATAAAGTCATGCAAGACATACACGAGAAACAATTAAACCTTACCTCAAAGACTTCACTTGCAATGTGATTATTAGAAGTGGCAATTCTTTGCAAACCCATTGTCCACAGCTGCTCTGGAGTAAGGTTGTGCTCAGATCTCATGGGATGTTTAATCCATGCCTTTTGCCAGGATGTCAAGTGAGAGTTAATACGCGAAATATAAACAAAGTGGAGGCAGAAAAGGTCGAGTTCATTGCTAGGATCAAGCATACCAATAGATTCCAGGTGATAAAATAGACTATGGTAGAAATAGACAACTCCTTCATACACATCTCTCCACATACGTTCAATCCTTTGATTGTGCACACTCTTCCCTACAATAAGTGTACTTCTTCCAGGGCCACGGAGTGGATGCATAAGGAGATACATAGCAACATCAACATTTTCACCACCCTTATCAATACGAATGCGAGATGGCAGGCCATACTTAGTGACACCTTCCTGGAACAGCCTCAAGACTGTGTCTGCACAATTGTCACTTGAACAGTGCAGGTAAACAGGAAGTCTTGAGTATCCATCTACTCCACCATGAATGACAAGTCTCCATCTATTACAAAGTGTCCCAAGTATTTAAAATGGATACATATAATGAAAATTATATATGTTATTATATATGTATATATGTATATATGTATGTATGTATGTATGTATGTATGTATGTATGTATGTATATATGTATGTATATATGTGTGTGTGTTACATTGCAGTGTTAGATTGCAGAATAGTGATTGCAGTATCTAACCTGGGCCTTACGGACCCTTATAAACAAAACAATTGTATGTATGTATGTATGTATGGATGTATGGATGTATGGATGGATGGATGGATGGATGTGTATACCTAATCAGTTTGTGGTTTCCATCAAGATGCCACAATGACAATGGTGCAAGCACAGCATACTTCCGTCGCTGAATTGCTGAAGACCACCGTACAGCAACTCCTTCTAGGTCTACTCGGTGCAGAGATTCCCTAATACGTGCTTGGGAGACGCGTTGACCTCGAGACATCAAAATGTCCATGCAATAACCAATAGCCACAATTTGGAAATTCACACTTGATTTGAGACACTAGTTCATCTAGTTCCCGGTCTGTGATGAAGGAGTATAAGGCACTTACACTTAGACCAAACTCACTCATTCTTCGCCTTATGGTGCTCAAACTAACACCAAGAACCTCCTCTATTTTGGGACACTTGAATCCCAAGTGTAACAGATACTCCAGCTGGTCCTGCTTGACCTCTAGCCTTGGTCGTCCTCTGACATTTTCATAAAGAATTTGAGACACATACCCTGATTCATTCCGTCCATGATTCAACTCTTCCAGAAAACTTAGAGCCATACCGACTCCTTCTAACACGTCACTGCTACTGGTGTTGTAAACGTCGTCAACTGCTACCAAAAGACGATGAAGTCTGTCGACGTGGAAGACCAGACAATCTAGTGTGCCAGACTCTCTACCTTCCTCGTAGCATGTAACAAGTCGCTGCACCCGACGGCATACATCAGCTACCACTCCGAGTAATTCTGTCTGGTCACTTGAAAGTTGAACGGCCATGTCACGACCAGAGCTAAAACAGACCAATAACGAAAGGAGTAGTGGTCTGCGACTCTACTACAATTTCTACCTAGTGTTTTTAGCGCCGAGGATAGGTGAAGCAGGTGGTGTGATCAAGCGCGTCTGGTTGAGAAAAAGCGACGTCGTTATCTTTAATAGCTGTATAGAATCAGATTTGATATGCAGAAACCTTATCCTGACGTTTCTGTCTCTATGATTCCTACCATATAGATAACTAAAAGAAGGTTTCGACTAATACCAACATCGTTGTTGTAAGCCCAAAAATGCGGGAGTTATCGATTTTCAAAGTGTGCAATCAACGCTAACAGAGAGTGCAGTGGGCTAGTGGAACGTGCTAACACTCGTTTCACACATCTGAATACCCTAGACAGTCGCCGCCAGTAGTCATGCGTTTAGATTGATAAACGTTACTGATTTCATTTCTGTTTTGAAGGTTCTGCTTGGGGTTATAGCACTAGTACGTATATGCTAGGCGTTGATTTTATGTGCTTTGACACCTGCAGTCCTAAAGCTATTGACACGTTACAATTGTTTGTTAATTAATGTCGGTGTCTAGAGCGCTAGGTTTCGTCTTGTCTTCGTCGACGCATGCAACCTTAATTAATTAGTAGAGTGGCATGTTGGCATTTAAATTTATTGCTGATGTCTCTACATGCTTAGCGCTGGTTTTCGTGTGGTTTTGGCAGTCATTTGTTGATGCCGTTTAGACGCTAGGCTCTGGGCGCTGGTTTTCGTGTTTGTCTTGCAACCATATGCTACTGGACGCTAAATTGTTTGTTGATGTCGCTAAACGCTAGGCGCTGGTCAGTGTGGTCTTTGCCGATGGATGCAGTCATGCTATTGGCACGTTAAACTGTTGTTGATGTCGCTACATGCTAGGACGCTGGTTTTCGTGTTGTCTTCCTCGACGCTTGCAACCATATGTTAGTGGCATGTTAAATTGTTTGCTGATGAGGCAACACAGAAGGTGCTGGTTAGGTGTGGTCTTTGCCGACGGATGCGGTCATACAATTGGCACGTTAAACTGTTTGTTGATGGCCCTAATCAGCAAACTGGGATGGGAATAATGGATCAAATCACGCCATACCTATATAAGTCTGAAATGCACGTCTCTGATTAGTTAGAGTGCGCGTGCACTTGTGCAAGTATGTCTGATTTTGACAAAGCGAAGAAGCTATTGATCGGGGCCGTAGATGCCGTTTTATCGCTTGCCGATCAAGCGAAACAAGAATCTTTGCGAGAGCCGTGCAGCTCCTCAGCGATCAGACGTCCAAACTTTGCTACCTTCGAATCGGGAAGAAGCGCTGAAACACCTACACGTGAAGAAGCAATTAGTCAAGGTGCAAGCGCTAGCATGGAAGAGCACCGACGTCTTTTTGGCTACCGTCCGGCAAAGGGTAAAGGCAAGAGGAGCAAGAACGTTCGTGGTGCCCGACGTAGGTGCAGCATCAGCACGTGGAAGAAGGATTGCATTTGCCTTTGCGATAAAGAACAGTCGCTGAAACCTTCATCCGAAGAGAAGATTGAGCTAGCAAAGATGGGATTGGGTTTGGGAGAAGCGCTATTCGATGGAGATGGCGATGCGGAGCACATTCACCGTGTCTTACTGGAAAAGTTCCCAGTGCTTGAAGCTTGTGGAGGGTATACGCTTTTGCGTCTTGCTGAAAACTCCCACCATATGGTTGAAATAGAAGAGCCTGATAGTGGGATGACGGTGCCTTTTCTTAAGGACGTTGTGAACCAAGCAAAGTTGTATATACGGCCACTGCAAAGGGAAATTACAAAGGAGGACATGAAAAAGTACTCTATACGGACAGTAAGACTATCTGCATGCATCAAGCATGAATAGGTATAGGTTTGGTTAATGATTGATCAAATTGTTAGAGTGTCAGTGAGCCGTCTGAAGTTTGCCAAAACTGCAAGTCACTCCTTCCCCTTTCTCAATTGAGAAAACACATACCAACTTGTAAGAGAAAAGGAAAACGCAGACGGTAAGACAGCAGTCAACAAAGCTTGCTGTGAATTAAGGCGGACTATAGTGTGTGAATGTTATACTCCATGCATGACTGCGTCTAGATCAGAGAAAAGCACCAGTACTTTGGATCAAGACACTCAAAGTCCTAATGCCTCATCTCCTTGTGATTTTGTAACAACCGAGTGGCAATATACAACTGAAACATCTAGGTATGTGTCACTAATACAACTTGCCATGAATAACACATTAATTTCACAGACTTTTATTGTGTCAATTATCTCTTTTAGATCCCCTGAGATTATACCCACTCAGACTTTGGCAAAGTGTGCTCGTTTGGACCAAACTGACTCAGAAGAAGAGTTACCTGCTGTTGCAGGATTTACGGGCTGCAAGGCTAGGGATCGGGTAGAAGATGATAGAGGTATACTGTGAATTCAGTCTACCCATATACACACTAGCACATTATATGCTGACTTTGTGCTAACTACTTCTCACGCTACTTTGTAGATTGAGTCAATTGACCTCACAACTGATCTTGACAGTGGCAGCAAAGAAGAGGAGTCGCAGAAGGTAAAAGGAGTAAAGATTCTGTATGTGGCTATTTACTACTTTTGTTTGGCAGTCTGATATGCAAATTACGTCAGACATTGGGTATGCGGAGGAGTCAGATAAAGAAGATTTTTATAGGGTATAGAAAATTCAATAATATTTACTAAGATAAGTATCTGACAGTCTTATTGCATGAATCCAGATGGAGGCTGAGAAGGAAGCTGACCTGGAAGAGGTACGTAAATCAGCAAACACTAGTTGTCATTTGTTACTTCAATTCTGACATCTTTGCAGTTCAGGAGAATTCGAGAAGAACAAGATAGGGAGTATGCTGAAAGTCTGCGTAGTGACCAGGAAAAGGTACTGAAGTCCTACGTTTGTCAATGTTACTGTACTAGCGTTTTACAACATAGCAAGCAATGCTCTGTTTTAATTAACAGGAAATGATCAAACAGCGTGAAGCCATAGAGGAACTGGTGTTGTTCTATCTTTATTGTCCATGGCATCTTTTAGTGAAATCATAGTGTTTGTTGGGATTTTCCATCTAGCACAGTCACCGTATACGGCATGCACTCAAGGCTTTGGTTGAGCCAGAACCAGATGAGTCAGTATACAATGGAGTTTGTGTCAAGTTGCTACTTCCGGACTCTACCACACAGAAACAGAGACGGTTGAAACTCTACTAACATTAACATGTGGTAAATTTTGGCATGTTCTAACTAATATTTTAAATTTAACAGCTATGTCATGAATTATAATGATTATATTTTACAGTACCTCGGGGAAAACATGCTTTGAGTCACCAAGTCTTCGGATGTTCAATGATAGTGTACGGGAACTCAACATCTTTAGAGAGTCGTAAGCGTATAGGAGCATGCATCTTCAACGATGACGGACACGGGAACCATGGACCCCCAATCAGCAGCCTATAATCACTATAGAGAAAAAGGTCATACTGAAATTTAAGCAAGCTACCAGTGGAAGAAAATGAGGTAGGAGTTCCAATAGTCGCAGATTTCTCCCCACCTCAGTCCTGGATGGCACTCCTACGCCTCTGACAGTTGTCCCATAGGTGAACAGTGGCGCTGCCTGGCCTTTTAGCTATTTTCCATTTTTTGGAAGTTTGGCTTTGTGCTTTGCTAAATATCTAGCTCCAGATGATTGAATACAACAACCGTACTGGAATTGACGACGTTTAATTCACCTGCAGTTCTTTGATCTTGCAACAGACCGTGAGCCGCTGGCCTGATGAGATAGTTTACTCTGACTACTGTACAGCTGGGACATCTATACACTCTACCGTGATGCGGGGATTACAACCTAGAAAAATTAAGTGATATTGTTGTAGGACTTGCTGTGATAGACTTCAAGTCTATACGTTGTTTTAGAAAACCTCAAAAAATAAATATATTTTAAAATAAAGAAATAAACGGTACGTACCATGTCAGGGAAATCTAGCAACACTCTGGAAACAACGAAGACAGTAGTAAAGCAAACAGTGAAATATAATTCGAGTAATCACAGCGATCGAGCCACACGTAATCACAGAAAATCACATGGAAGCACAAAAAGCCACCTGAAACACATCAATGGAATCGAAGAGGAATCATAAAGAATTGTGGAGAATCACAGGAAATGGGAATCGCAGAGGAATCACAAGAAATGACTGGGAGTCACGGCCAGGAGTCATAGTAGAATCACGAGAAATGACTGGGAGTCACGGGAGTCACAGCGGAATGACAAGAAATGACTGGGAGTCACGGGAGTCACAGCGGAATGACAAGAAATGACTGGGAGTCACGGGAGTCACAGCGGAATGACAAGAAATGACTGGGAGTCACGGGAATCACAGCGGAATCACAAGAGATGACTGGGAGTCACGGGAAACACATCGGAATCACTGGGAGTCACGGGAAACACAAGGAATCACAAGAAATGACTATGAGTCCACGCGAAATTTAGAGAAGTCACGATGGAATCACTGTGACTGTAGCTAAAAAACGCTTGATATATTTTTGCATCACAAATCGACATACATTTACGGGAATCACGCAAAATATGGGAGTCACATTGGAATCACTGTGACCCCAGAACAGGTGCGAAATTGGTGCGTCGCAAATCGTGCCACATATGACATATATGCAGCAGTAATGACCTTTACTGGAGTCTGAGCTATTTCTGTTGTAGGTCACTGCAATCATGCAACTATCTAGATGCGCGTCCTACGCCCCTTTCTCATGAGGAAATTGGGACAATCCTCATGAGAATTATGGCTCATGAGCCGTAGTTCATGCGTACGAGATCATGAGATCTGACCTTTTCTCATGAGCCTCGACCCTGAATTTTCTCATGAGCCTCCTGATCTTGCCTCATGAAGCTCTTGATCTTTTCTCATGAGCCTCATGAGATCACGCTCGAGAGACGACCGCTCGCTGTCCAGACAATGTAGGTTATTTACGCATGCGTGCTAAGGGAAATAGGCGGTGTCGCTGTGCAGATTAGTGTATGGAGTGAAGTCGTCGCTGTTTTCTCGGCAGAGGCGTAACTAGGCATGAGGCAACCGAGGCAGTTGCCTCGGTAAAAAAAAAGGGTGTGGCGTTGCAAAAATTTTGCTGCATGTAGGTTAGGAGCAGAAGATATGACATTCTGCACTAACAAAATCTGCTATCGTGTTCTTTTCAAATTTGAAACCGCGTGCGTAAACTCTCTGATACTCAACTTTAGCGCACGTTCTTGGCACGTGAAGCACTTGCAAGACACGTGGCTCGAGAAACCTACAGCTGACTGCCAAGTAAGATGGAGCCACCATCTAAGAGAAAGAAAAAGAAGCAACTATCTCTTTTGCAATGTCTTGGGTAAGAAAGTTGTTCTGCAGAAGTATGGGGTCCCCTTTGGGGTACGTGACTTGTTCTTCTCATCAGGACATCTTCCGGTGATTTAAGCGATCTGCCTGAAACTGTACATTCTGCGTCCCCGTTTGAGACTGTAGTGAATTCTGCAGAAGGTATAGTACCAATGCTAAATGTGATCCTAGTAGACGCGAATTACTGAGCGATATCGAACAATGTGTTATCGTCATAGATGCTAAGAATATGTAATAAGGTTCATATAATATTATACATATTCTACTGAAACAGGTGGTAATACCGTAGCGCTTGTAAACACTTTCTTTGTAGATACTGCTCATGACAAAGAAGTGTCAGTGAATGATCCGATCTACTACGTAGGCAGAGTCGTTTCCGACGTTGACAAGATATGCCTGCTGCAAAATAAATGGTGTCCACCCACCGGTTGTAAATTTCAGAGCACGGGCGGCCGTCGTTACAATCCAGAGTGGGAGAGTCAATACAGATGGCTGAGATATTCTCCTAGTACTGACGCCTGCTTTTGTTGCTACTGTGTGCTGTTTGGTGATGAGTCACTGTCTGCTACTGCTTTCAAGACAACTGGCTTTTGTGACTGGAAGAACGCAGTTGGAGTAAAGCGTGGTGTACTGCTTTGTCATGAGAAAAGTGAAATTCACAAGAATGCTTGCATAAAAGCATTATCTTTCAAGAATGTGGTCGAAGGAAAGAAAAATGATATTTGTACCAGCAGATCTAAAGAATATGAAGAGAGAGTCAAACGTAATCGAGCAATTATTCTAGCTGTAATAGATGTCGTTATTGCTCTCGGTCAGCGAAATGTTCCCTTTCGGGGTCACAGTTGGGGCAAAGTTCTGAGAAAAGAATCCAGTAACTTTGAATACTTCCTCCATTGGCAGTCTCAGTTCAATCCTACTCTGAAAAGTCATCTAGAGCACGGAAAGAAGAACGCCTGTTACAAGAGCCCGAAAATACAAAATGAGCTGATAGAGTTAGCCGGTGTTGAGGTGAGAGACAAAATACTGGAAGATGCTCATGCCGCTAAATGGTTTTCGTTGATGGCGGATGAGTGCACAGATACAGCTAACGTAGAGCAGATGTCAGTCTGTATCAGGTTTGTTGACGACTCTGTACCCGGTCAGGTTCAAGTGAGAGAAGAGTTCTTAGGATTCGTCAAATTGGATTGTGCAGATGCTCTGTCTATTTTCAATGCTATTGTCAATTTTATGAAAGAGTGCAATTTGGATATTCGTTATCTTCGTGGCCAGGGCTACGACGGTGCTGCAGTTATGTCAGGAAAAGTTTCCGGTGTCTCTGCTCGAATTCTTCAGTTACAACCAAAGGCTATATACCAGCATTGTCGGTCACATAGACTGAATTTGGTTATTGCATCTTCTTGTAGGCAAGTCCCTTTAATTCAGGACTTGTTTAACTCGTTAGGAACACTGACGTGGTTTCTAGGAGGCAGTCCAAAAAGAAAAGTTATCCTTTGTAGGCATTTGATAGCAGGAGACATAGCTGAATTGATTACAGCAGAAGACAAGGAAGAAGAAGAACCAGAAGAAGAACTAGAAGAAAACTTAGAACAGGAGGAAACTTCGAAACTAAGTGATACGCTTATTTGTAAATCGTCATCAAGGCAAGTCCCAGCACTGTGTGAGACAAGGTGGTCGGCTCGATTGGCAACACTGTCCAGTGTCTTGGCCAAATACAAAGCCATATACCTTGCACTGCAAGATATTGTTGCAGAGAGCTCTGGCACTGATTCGAGGGCGAAAGCTTCATCTTACCTCAGACTTTTACAGTCCTCTAGTTTTATTGTTTGCTTGGTCGTTAGTCAGTACATTCTGAGCTTTTGTGATCCTCTGACGAAGTCTTTGCAATCTCCAAACTGTGACGTTCTGAAGGCTTATCAAACAGCCAAGCTGCTTCGCACAACGATTTCTGCGCAACGACGTGAAGACAAGTTTAAAGAATTATGGGAAAGAGTTCAAACAGTTGCAGGCGAGGTGGATGCCCAAATTGATAAACCTAGAACCGCAATAAGAAGCACCTACAGAAGCAATGCTGGCATGCAGACTGCGGAACAGGACAGCGCTGTGGCATACTTCAGAAGAAACGTGTACTACCCTTTCATTGATCACGCTGTGACAGAGCTCAACAATCGCTTCCCTGATACATCTGAATCAATGCTCATTGGGTATAGACTTCTTCCTAGCAGTGTTAGCAGTATAACAAGATCTGAGGTGAATTCAATTAAGCTCTTCTATGGTCCAGACTTACCAAATGGAGCTACATTCGAGCCTGAAGTAGAAGTTTGGAAAACCAAATGTTTTCAACTTCCTGAGAAAGACAGGAGAGTAACATTAACGGATGCCGCAAAGATGGCAGACAGTCAATATTTCCCCAATATTCATGAGATTTTCAAACTTATTCTAACATCTCCTGTTGGTTCCGTGCCGTGCGAAAGATCGTTTTCGGCTCTCCGGAGATTGAAGGAGTGGTCGAGATCAACAATGACGCAAGAAAGACTGTGTGGCTTAGCTCTTTTATATATTCATAGAGACGTGGCTGTAAGCAGAGAGAATGTCTTACAAAGATTTGATTGTACAGGACACCGCCGATTGGGGCAATTGTCGTTATAGAGGCTCCATGTTCACTTTGATTAATTAATTAAAGTATATATGTAGTAGACTACTAGTAGTTTGAGGCTAAATATATTGCCTTATTGATATAAAACTTGCCTCGGTAAAATTTTAATGCTAGTTACGCCCCTGCTCGGTAATTTACTTTTAACAGTTATATTTATTCATCAACTATAGTGGTACTCTAGCTAGTAAGGTTACTCTTTGATCTATCTACGCTTGTGCTTGTTTCTAGACACTTTGTTCACAGCTCACCAAAGCTCGTACTCATGGAAAGCGGACTCTCCCGGATAGAAGAATCGAACCAGCGCTAACACAACGGAGAAAGTAACACACACACACACACACACACACACACACACACACACACACACACACACACACACACACACACACACACACACACACACACACACACACACACACACACACACAATTGCTCTTTCACCTGTGTCTTTTTAGAAAGCAAACATCATTGAGACTTGAAGATGTCACATAGAGTTCCAGATGATTTGAAGGGTTTGTTTGATGCCAGCATCTCTGTTGAGATAGATGTTCTCACATTCACAAGATTGGTTGTATAGGAAATGGTCAATATTCTTCATTGAAGTATGACACACAATGTAGGAGAAACAATTATACAAGTTTACAAGAGACAATGATGCATATGCTGAAATATTGCACATATTTCTGTCTGTTGGAACCTAGCTGGAAGGATGAGAAGTTTGAACATGAACTAACAGCATCAGTTGTTCATCCACTGAGAAATGTTGGTCCTTATGTTCTTGTTGAAGCAGCTATGCAAGACGATGTGATCACAAACTGGCCATGACCTGTAGTTAGCGCAAAAGCTAGAATATCTTGAGCTACTTTATGTAATTAGATTACTTTGCAAGTGTGCATCAATACTTAATTGTAAGGGGAGACATGTAAATTGTTGAAACTCTCAATGATATTGAAGTAGATCTGTAATCATAGAGACCATGCTGCATGTGAACTTAATTGGTACAAATATAAGTAGAATGGAAAGTGTGTGTATCAATCTATACTCAACCATATAACATAGCTACATCAAGATTTTGCTGTTCTGCTTTCTTGATTTGACGGTCAGTTGGATCAAAGTAATTGTACTAAAGGTAGATGTTGATATTGATATCAATCATTAAAACTCTTTCAAAATATTGGTACAGTAAATAGAAGTTTGTATGCAAAGTTTTACTTCTGAAACTACATATTCGCCGAAGTGGTGGTCAGATATGTCAACATTAGTCGACAGATTTCAAAAAATTCCAATGACTTGTATTGAGGAAAGACAACTTTTAATTGAATTCAAACTTAGTAGATATCTTACCCAATTCAAACCATCGATAGAAATATAACTAGAATGTAAAGAATGCGTAATTACAATATTCAACCATTTTATATTATACTATAGCTACATGCAGGTCTTGCTGTACACAGCCAGAGTTGAATCAAAATAATTGTAATATGTAGATATCAATACCAATCATTAAAACTTTCTCAAAATATTAATAGAGTAAATAGAAGTTTGTATGCAAAGTTTTACTTCTGAAACTACATATTTGCCAAAGTGGTGGTCAGATATGTCAACATTAGTCGACAGATTTCAAAAATTCGAATGACTTGTATTGAGGGAAGACAACTTTCAATTGAATTCAAACTTAGTAGATATTTTACCCAATTCAAACCATCAATAGAAATATAATTAGAATGTAAAGAATGTGTATTTACAATATTCAACCATTTTATATTACACTATAGCTACATGCAAGTCTTACTGTACGTTGTTACTCCACAGCCAGAGTTGAATCAAAATAATTGTAATATGTAGACATTAATATCAATCATTAAAACTTTCTCAAAATATTAATACAGTAAATAGAAGTTTGTACGCAAAGTTTTACTTCTGAAACTACATATTTGCCAAAGTGGTGGTCGAATAGGTCGACACCTATCGACAGATTTCTAAATTTGAATGACTAGTATGGGGGAAAGACAACTTTCAATTCAATTCAAACTTAGTAAATATCTTGCCCAACGCAAACAATCAATAGAAATATAACTAGAATATAACCAACCATAGATACATTATTGTCTCTTCACAGCTATTAGATCAAAATAAATGTATTAATTAAATGTAGTTATTAATAGCAATTATTGAAACAGTCTAGAACATTAATTACCACAATCAATAGAAAATTGTTAATTAAACTGTACATTTGCAATGGTCAGATATCATACTGTATGACACAGTGTAGTGGGCGGACGTTCTGCTTATTATATATCTAATCAATTTCTTAAGTAAAATGAAAATTTGAAAATTAAATATTGAATATAAATTGTCAGGAACAATTTTAAAAAATCGACAATTGAAAATTCATTAACATCTGGGACGTGTTGATGTGTGAGAATATGAGGTCACAGAGGTGTCTCCATGTATGTCAATAGCTTCCTGTCATACTAAACATAGCAATTAATTGTCTAATTAATTACATGTTGCTTTGCTGCTTGGAAAACGCAATCATTTATTAAATAGTTATAATGTAGTTATAAAAAATTAGTTCAAATGCAAGTATAAGAGACATCAGTGAATTATGTAGATGTTTATTAATTAATTAATTAATATTGTTCGTTTGCAGATTCATTTGCTTGATTTGTTCAAATTTCAAATTTTAAATGTTTTTAGCTAGAGATTAGAACCGTGAGTAAACCACGTAAACAAGATGTTCTCGAGGTCCCTAGATCTCTAGCTACAGGGACAGACGTTGATGCCTAGACATGATGTCATCGTTGTCGATTCAAACTTTGCATGTTGAATCACATGCCGATTCGACGTCATAGTCAGATGTGTAGCCTCGACTTGCTTTCGGTGGTCCTGAAACAAGCGACGATAGATCACGTGACCTTCGCGCACGTGCGTGGTAAAGGCTAGACTTTTAGTTGGGTATGTACGTATGAAACATATTTTCCTCGACCTCACGTATTGAGTGTAGGACCGACCTCATTGAGTGTAGGACCGACCTCATTGAGTGTAGGACCGACCTCATTGAGTGTAGGACCGACCTCACTGAGTATGTCTACGACCGACCTCATTGAGTAAGTCTACGACCGACCTCACATGACGTCTAGCTAGGACCGACCGCATTGACTTAGCGACCGACCTCATGACGTCTCGGACCGACCTCATGACGTTTAGGACCGACCTCATTGACGTAGTAACCGACCTCATTGAGGGTGCGACCGACCCCAAGTAAATAGTAGTACTACCGGAGTAATTTTGACACTGATTACACGCCATAGAATAAAAGATGCACAGGGCCGTCGGAGGCAGTCGACCGTTCGTCTCGGACTCGCGATCTCGACCGGCCCACCGCGTTTCGCGACGATCCGAGACCGGCGTCGTGTCGATCGGCGAGTTACAGACAGACAGATGTGTCAGATGGACAGACGGATGTGCGCGTTCCCGAGCGCTAGCGTAAATATACGGGCTTATATGTACGCCACCATTGTCGTCACGTGACTAGAATGGGCGTCGGCGATTTGTGGCTAACAAAGATATGGACTCGTTTGCATCTGTAGCAGTCCAGCTTGGACCGGACAAAATAGAATAGAATCAGTTCTATCAATCTGGCTGCCGTAGGGCGGTTTTCTAATTAGTGGCTAGCTAGGTTAGCGGAAGCGGAGCAGACAGGAAGGACCGAATTACTGTCTGGTAAACTAGAGTGCGAGTAAGACCGCGTGAACGTCATTGGGGATCCGACCGAGGATGATGTTGTTGTCTGTCAGTGTCTTCGTTGTGCTTTCTGTCGTCGGCCAGACAAACGGTGACACTCAGCGCCTCACGTGCACAGACGTAAGAAGCAAGTGCGACAGCGACATGACATGCAGATATTTGCTCCTCTACTACTTGACCACGTGCTCGACGGTCACTGCGAACACGTGCTCACAAGAATGCAAAGACAGCTACATCGATCTGATTTCGAACTCAGTGGGAAGTCTCTGGCACGAATGCGACTGCGGAACAGGAGTTTTGGGAGACATATGCACGTCTTTTGCGAACTCCGTCATGACGAAATGCTTTGGAGATGTCAGACCGACCCCTCCGGCTTCCGCCTTCAATCACACTGGACAGCTCACTTGTTCCGACTTGTTGAAGTTTTGCTCAATTAGCACCACGTGCCAATCTCGATACCTCGCGTACTTGAACATCTGTACACCTTTTGTACCGCGACTCACTTGTGCACAACAGTGCAACGAGTCGTTCTACAATCTACTTCGGCATCCAATCGGTAACAAGTTGTCAAGCTGCGAATGTGGCGATGACGTTTGGTGTCAATTATCACTGGGCAATGTGCTATCAACCTGCTATGGTGGTAACTCACCCGTTCCGCCTCCCACAGTGGATGTACCAACAGCGAATCCGGTTGGCTCCTGCGAGAACGTTTATGATAACTGCTTTCTCGACAAGTTTGGTTCGTGTGGAAGCTACTTCCTCCTTGAACAGAGTCATTGCGGTAATTATTCAGACTCTCCTTGTCCTGCGTCATGTGCAGACGCAATGAAAGCTGTAATGTCTACCATTCCATATGCAAGTGAGCTGACGACGTGCAATTGTGTAAATTCTACGTCTACCGTATGCATTGTCATTAAGAAAATACAAATACTGAATTCTTGGTGTGGAAGCACACCTTCTGCGGCGGCTGGAATATATAGAAGTGCATTGGGTAATCTAGTCTTCACATCATTGTTAGCTGCTATTGGGTGTGTCTTATGGATGCTGTAGGCTGGACATGAAAAACTGTTACTTCGAGTTGTTTAGTAGATATACTTGCATTTCGTTTCTACTAATGCCGTTGAGGCTGCTTTTGCTAAGTTGCGTAAATTTGAAATTCATGCAATTAGAACGACTAAACCATGCAGTGTGTACTGTACTGGTGCCAGTTTAAAGTCAATAAATCTGCTGCTCATCATGCCACCATAAATTCATACCTTTAGTTGCTATGCTATAGTTGCAAAAGCCTCAGTTGTTCGCACTTTTATAAAATACATAAATGCATGGATCGGTGCATGACTGCATGTCTTTGTAATAATTATTACCTAAACTTTCCTAAAACAATATTTATGGTGAGAGACGGAAAGTTAGAATTTTTATGTTATCTATTAGAAACAATTAATTAAGAACTCGCAAGATATAGTAAGAGGTGCACAAGATCTATAGTTACAGCCTAGTGTGCATAAAGATAAAAGATTAGCCGTCCAAATAAACCTGTCAGAAAGAAAAATCTAGATGCGGTTGCAAGTGACTTTTGAGGGACAGACATGGTAGGATGTAAAGTAAACGCTAGAGAAAACTTTTGATGAGAAATAGCAGATTGAATTTCATCAATTAATCAATTACCAAACTGTTACATTTTAAAAATTTAATTAAGAAAAGGCAAAATTGACAATTTTTGGTTAGTGTTAGAATGCTAACACTAAAGTCAATAACTAAAATTGGGGCTTGTGCCAAGACGCCCTAGCTACGTTACTGGACGTCTGTATGCAGTAAAACAAGCCCGTATAAGCTGGAAGTCGGGGGTCAGACAAAACCACCTGCTTGTAGCTGTGCATGAAGGTCTGTTTTCGATCCAAAGTCGATTGTTCCATCTTGGACTCCTTCACATCAATACTTTTGCAGAAGTGGATCTAGACAGATTAATTATGTAGTGTACTGCTTTGCTCATCGTCAAATTCATTCTTGCAGGCTACAGCTATAGAGCTAGACTTGATCTCTTGCACTAAGTTTAGCTCTTGCCTTTGACTCTATCAAAGTTGTTGATCTATAATTTTTAAAAACTTTATGCATACATTAAAAAATTTAAAAAATTACGTGACGAGTTTTGTGACGTCATTGGTTATTCTAATGTATTACACACCGTCTACTTATAACGTTAGGCCACGGCCATACATTGAATGTGTTTGTTGTGGAGCAACAAAGTTAGGAGATTGCGTGACACAATACCGTTACTATCCTCGCGTCCAAGGACCACAGAAAGCAAAGGAAAGCTTCGAGTAGTATCAAAGCTATAGTTTGCTTGCTTTGCGGGTTACGCCATTTTGCGCGCCGCTGATTGGGTGACCGTATTCATCAGTTACAGTAGTCCACCTGCTTCCGGTTGGATCGGACAAAATCCCTTCTATCGATCAGACCACGTACAGGGACGTAGCTAAGCATGTTTCCTGGTTGCCCAAAAATTTCAAAAGATGGGCGTAGCTATAGAAGCTATAGAAAATCACTCACTCCCTCACTCACTCACTCACTCACTAACTTACTTTTACTTCAACTCAGAAAAAGGTAATTACAAGTGTTAGTAGTTAATTTAGTAAGCTCAATCAGCATAGAGTAATACTAGAATAATTATAACATACAAGGAAACATGTAAAACAAGCAAATTGAAATGACAATAACTCTACTACATGACTACACCCTAGAAACCACACGAACACCATACAACTACTTACGTAAATCACTAGCAAAGTATTTTGCTGAAATGGTAAAAGCAGCACTGTTTTTGACGCGCTTTCCAACTCACTCATTTACTCACAATAACCAGTGCAAGCTTTGAGGGTTCTTGAGGGCTAATTAAGTCGGTACGTACCCACAAAATGTATGGGCGTGGTTGCTTATCTATTTTTGTCTAGTCTAATAGAGTGATTTTAGGTACATAATTATACCGTTCCAAGATAATACGTTGTTAGAGGAACATTTCGGCCTCATGCGCTAGTACATTGCGCCCCGCATATACCTTTGATTGGTAGTTACCAACACTCAAATTAAGACATTTGACGCATTTGCAGAACGAGATATGCTTTTAACTAATAAATTCTGTCGGACGCGTTTGTATCTTTTTCGATCGGGACTCTGACTTGTAGAATATCTACCCTACATCGCAGTTTGCAAGCGTGCTGTTCGGTTCAGGAGCTGGAACACTTATGCACAACCTACTCATACTTATCAAGCGGACGATTTTCTCGCCGTCACGTGTAACTTCACGTGACATCGACAACAATCTTTGATTCAGCGGAAGCTTCATACGCATTGCCAGGAGCCAACCAGTCAGGAATTAGTTTTCGTTTATCGCACTTTGTAGACACAAGCGTCACGACCAACTTGTTAGGAGATCAGAGGCGGTGGACGCGCCGAAACAGATCCGGACGGCGACGCTATCGCTCGCCTCCCTAGACTTTTGCTAGTGTTAATGTGCGACAGACCACGCATGAACAGCTGCTTTTCTAGCACACACCGAAGGGGGTAATAGCTGGACTCAACTGTAACTTCGCGTTGCAGTTCTTGTCATTTCCGTCAGCGCATGCGGCCATTGCAAATGTACTTTAGCGCGCGTCTCTGAAATGTTGCGTTAACGCAAATCTTCGAAATGTCTCTTTAATTAATTAGTAAATCTACGTATGCAGTTGAGACTGTTCTTTGTGTTACAATGGGAATATTACTTATTAAAGCTAGTTGATATGAATTATGTCCCGGGAGCGTCTTTTATCTTTCTGGTGAGCGAATGAAATACCTAGCGTGCGAATTTATAAAATTTAATATTAATTTTAAAAAAATTAATATTAATTCTAACAACTTAGTATTACTGTTGATCTCCCAAAATTTTTCCGTGGCGGTGCATGTGCGACACTCGCTGAGTCGGTCGGACGGAGGTACATTCAAGTTAGACAATGCCGTTACAGGGGAATTAAAGTTGACCACAACCTGGATGCCATTCCTACGCCTCTGCCACGTGTTACTGTTGTAATTACCCAGTGAACTACTGTTCAGTCAAAGACTGCTCTGCCACGTTACAGAGTAAACGTCAGGGCCTGCAGCATCTAGCTAGCCTATGACAAACATTAGAGGTATGCGAAACAACTGAAATCATACCAAACGCTGTCAGCATACTCTGTTTGAGTTTCTTCGCAGCCGGAACCTGTTCCACATTAAGCATTTGGAACTTAGAGCGTTTGCGCAGTGTAGCCACGTGTACCCAGGACGTCTGCGCACAAGTGTGGTCTTTTGCATACGCGCATATTGGAGCTACTCGTTTCGTTCCACTTGTAGCTCGTTTCTACGATGACCTATTTGATCTAGGGTGACCATAGCCTGCTTAGTGGGAGACCATGGCCCCGTGGTTCCTCGCCTCTGTAACGCGTGCTGATCGATCGAACCAGTGGCGTGTAGCAATGACGGGATCAGGCTCTTCCAAAATTTTAGAGCATGACCCATCTGAACAGTCCACACTCAGCTTGGATTCCAGGAACTAAAACTGATTTGATTCAGTGAATGTCTAGCGTAACTTGAACTGATCATCGAATAAGGATCAATGTTATAATTGATTGAAATTTGAAAGCTCTGCCTTGTGACTGGTTAACTTAGACAAATTTGCTGCAGTAGAAAAAAGTAAAGGATAAAACTGAAATAAATTTTTAGTTCTCTTCACTTTGGGCGTGTAGAAGTCATATACAATCGAAATTTGACCATATGACATAATATTATTCTAGAGATAGTGCGTGCGGGGGCGGGGAGTAGGCGTTCCCTGTAGTACCCGTATTTGCCGCCATTTTAGGGGGCAAGCTTCTGTCCTCCGCAGGTATCTCTCTCTGCGACGGCTGCTTGTACAACATTTCAAGGACGTTCGACTGTGTGTTAGATAGTACGGCGACAGTATACTAATTGCGAAAGATTTAAACCAAATTTTATCAGTGAATTCGCGAGTTTGACGTGATTTCTTAGTCTCATGGTCGAGTGCGATAAAGCTAATTCTTAGAATAGAGATCATGAAACAGAAGTCTAAAAGTCTCTCCGTTGAATCGCAGAAGCAAGCGATACGAGGAGAAAGTTGTATCTGCGGGCTTAAAAACAGGTAGAACGGAGGCTCAACTGTCGACGGAGGAACCAGAAGTCATTCCCAACATGAATTGGAGTAACCTGATGTTGTATAAGATTGTATGCTGTTAGGTGTACTAGACCTTCTCTTGAGACAAACAAATCTCTCTCTACTGAAAGTGCTCGTAGCAACATAACCCATCCTGCAGATGGTACAGTACCCAGTCAGGGTTAGTTGAGTCATACACAAAGGATGGCTTTCCTAGAATTGTTCAGAGTAGCATAGATTACTCTTTTATTATAGAACATACTAGAAATGACAGCTCTACCAGACAGAAAGTGCTCAGAGCAAACACGCGAATGCTGCGACGGCTTCCAGTCCTTTCTCTCTAGGCTGGAGATCCACGCTGCCCGTCGTCTGTTGCTCAAATGACGCGTTTCTGGTCCCTGACTGGTTAGCATAGCCGGTATAGACTAAAAACGTATGTTGCGCCCTGAATTCTACGATCGTGGCAGCCGAAAACACAGCAACTCTAGCCATGCTAATATGCTTGCCCCCTAAGATGGCGACTTTTGGGATATCACGTGATTGTGACGTCAAACGAACTAACTCTATTGGCTGCATTAATATTTTTTCTGATAGACCGACTGCTTTTCTGGCTCGTGAGATAATTATCCAAGATACCAGCACGGTACTCTTCATGTATGTAATGCGTCCATATAAACCTAAACTAGCGGTAAATTTTAATAATGGCGACTTGTGTAAATCAATATTGACTGTATTTTTAGTTAATATTAATATTATTTATTAACACTAATTTGGCCCTAAAAATTTTAGTCTGGCTACTGCACTGCATGGCTGAACGCGTAATCGACACGGTTCATTCGCAATAGCTTGCAATGAATTCGCCTTGACGATAGCAAGCTTCAAAGCAAGAGAAACAGTGTCTGATTGAAGCAGTTGCATAGCTGTTTAGTTGCCATAGTATGTATTTGAGTGCGCCAGCGTTCGGCGCATCCTTGAGCATGCGCACGGGTCTCTCTTGTAAGCCTATTTCTGCTGGGACTCGCTTTGCGAGAGCAATGGTGATTATATATACGGTACCAAATCGTGATATACGGGAAGTTTTAACCGTCGCTAGATTTTCAACGCGCATGCCTCAAACTTTGACTTGACACGTGATCACAGATATATGGAAATATATTTATAACACTAACATCATCCAAATAGTTCTATGACGTAAGAAATTAAACATATGCACTTGGTCGTTTAGTAGCGATTTCAACTGCATTCCAACGCTCATGTTAGTCACGCCCGCGGCAACCGCTTTTGCTCGCGGAGTCGCCATTACTACACAGAGCCAACCCAAAGTCGTAAGACAAAGTAATTGCATATGTCGAATTGCGTTGTGCGTGTCATAGCCCAGTTTCGTCTTCGTTATAGTGCTGATTTTGGCAAAAACGTGACCTGACCTAGTGGGCGTTGCTTTTCCAGCAGAGCGCTAGCTAATGAACACATCAAAAACTCGCTTGAACGGCGTCGGACCGGTGCCAAACTCGGCCAAAGTATAGTTCAGGTACATTCTAATGCGTTTGATGTTTCGAAGAGTATGTCCTTGCTAGTTAGTGTGACGTTTGGCTTCGCAATCGTTTAGCTTCAAAACCAGCATACAAGATAGATGCAGATTGTTTGCGAAACGTGTCATTCTACTGCTAAATATGTTAGTAGATGTGTTGGAGTACGTTTTATAGTGTTTCTCGCTTCGCGAATAAGTCCGACGTTAGGGGGGGTCTACGCCGGAAACAGAGTGGAAGTTTACTGCATCTAATATTGCAGATCTAGAGGCCGCTAGAGAAGAGAACACCAAAGTCGTGCCTATTTCTAAACCCGCCCTGCGTACTCTCACAGTATCTCACAACACCTAGTAAATTATTTATTGTAAGAAACATTGTCACTTTGCAGCCCCTCCCTACGCAGTGTCAGGTTCGGTGAACTTCCGCAATAGTAGATCTTTAGATAAACATGAGCAGTCTTTCTAATTAGGGAACGCCTTACAATTTCTCGTGCCGTAAGCCATTCCTTGTTACGAGTTTTCATCCTATTACAGACATGCAAGCAACATCAAACACGTTGACGACAAGCAAACAATCAGTGTGCATCACACACATAGCCACACAGATGAATGCAATGTATCTATCTACACAGCGAGAAGGGAAATGACGTCACCGATAAACACAGTACACTTTTATGTCTATGAGAGTAAGACCACGTGACCGTCATTCGGTATCCGATCGAGGATGATGTTGCCTGTCGGTGTATTCGTTGTGCTGTTTGTCGTCGGTCAGACAAACGGTGACACTCAGCGCCTCACGTGCACAGACGTACGAAGCAAGTGCGATAGAGACATAGTGTGCAGACCTTCGTTCATCGAGTACGTGACCGCGTGCTCGACGGTTACTTCGTCAGCGTGCTCACAAGAATGCAAAAACAGCTACATCAATCTGATTTCCAACTCGGTGGGAAGTCTATGGCACAAATGCGACTGCGGAACAGGAGTTCTGGGAGACATATGCACGACCCTTGCGAACTCCGTCATGACGAAATGCTTTGGAGATGTCAGACCGACTCCTCCGGCTTCCGCCTTCAATCACACTGGACAGCTCATTTGTTCTGACTTATCGAAGTCGTGCTCGACTAGCTCCACGTGCCTACCTCGATACCTCGCGTATGTGAGCGGCTGCACGTCTTCCCTGGGGCAGTCCAGTTGTACACAACAGTGCAACGAGTCGTTCTACAATCTACTTCGGAATCCAATCGGTAACAAGTTCTCAAGCTGCGATTGTGGCGACGACATTGTGTGTCAATTTTCACTGACCAAGGTGCTATCAACCTGCTATGGTGATAACCCTCCCGTTCTGCCTCCAGTAACGGATGTACCAACAGTGAATCCAGTTGGTCTCTGCGAAAAATTTTTGATAACTGCTTTCTCGACAAGTTTGGTTCGTGTGGAAGCTACGTCGTCCTTGCAGAGAGTCAATGCGGTAATGATTTCCAAGACAATCAAAACTCTCTTACTTGTCCTGCGTCTTGTGTAGCCAAATTGAAAGCTGTAATGTCTATTATTCCACATGCAAGCGAGCTACTGGCGTGCAATTGTCTAAATTCCACCTCTTACAAGTGCACTGCCATTTTGGAAACACAAAGAGTGACTTCTTTCTGTCAAATCACAGCTCCTACTGCAGGATCTCACCATCCAGGACGTTCATGTGAGGTTGCTATGCTACTCACGTTTATGTTAGCTGCTTTTGTGTGTGTCTTGCTGATTCTGTAAGCTGAACGTGAAACACCTAGCAGGGTGCTGTTGCTTCGTATTGTGTCACGCTGACATTTGTTTGTATACTGATGCATGTCATTGAGGCTGCTTTTGCTAAGTTGCCTAGAGTTAATATTCAATTAAACGAAAGTGATGCCACTACAACACGATCGATGCAAATGTGTACTATGCCTAGCCTCGCCAGCCAAGCCTTCCTACGTGCTCACTGTGCGACCTCACGTGCTGTTCGCCTGCTTGCACGTGAGAGGAGGTGCTCGAGCAGTTCCGAACCTGCTCGAACACCTCCTCTCACGTGCACGAAACTGCTCGAGCACCTCCTCTCACGTGCAAGCAGGCGAACAGCACGTGAGGTCGCACAGTGAGCTCGGAGGAAGGCTTGGCTCGCGAGGCTATACTATGCCTATACTCAGTTGAACCACGTAGTAAAGTACATTTGATTAGTAGTTTACCCGTCGCAGACTATCACTTACAGATTCGTTGTCTACCGAAAATACCGCGGCCCAGCATGGATAATGACAGTATTGTTTCAATCTACTGCACAGCTTTCGACAGTGGCAATCAATTTACAGGCGCTAAAGTTTGTCTGATTTTGATAAACATCAGAGTGTATACAAACGCGTCAGTGATTCAATTGTGCGACAAATGTACGCCATCACAATCGCAAACCAAAACTGTTCTAGCACGTACAATAATCGCGTGCTCCTCGCGCATATCGTAACAGCCACTTCAACTCCTTCTGCGCTTATGGAAACAATTGAATCGCTTCCGTCCGATGACGAGTAGACACCGGCTGCCCGTAACATGAGACAAGCTGGCACGTTCGGTTACGATCGCTGGTAGCTTCCAAATCATGGCGGCTCGCCAGTCAAGACTGTCTTTGACTCTTGGTCTATGTGCATGATGCAGCATCTCTCGCCACACACACACACACACACACACACACACACACACACACACACACACACACACACACACACACACACACACACACACACACACACACACACACACACACACACACACAGACACACACACACACACACACACACACACACACACAGACACACACACAGACACACACACACACACACACACACACACACACACACACACACACACACACACACACACACACACACACACACACACACAGATGCTCGCTCAACAACCGAAAGCAAAAAACTGCCGACACTAGCCGACACTCAAAGTTCCGTGCGTCCTCTACATAATGAGAAACCCAATGTTGCCTCGCACTACAGACAGGTGCCGTCGATACCGTTCTACAGTACTCATTGTCGGTACCATACGTATACTACCAGCACTCTTTAATTAATTGCTTATAAACTAATCATAAAGGCTAAACAAATTCAAATCGCGCAACAACACATTTCACAAACAACAACGTTAGCCAAAGTATACAGTTAATTTTGTCAATAAACAACAACCAAATACGGAACGTTACAAGAGGGTTGTGCAACGAAGTCCCTCACTGTCGAGAGCTTCGGTAATAACACTATGACGAAGGCTCTACAGGCACAAAAATTACGTCGAACTCTGTGCCGGCATTTGTTACAGTCGCTACGACTACACGTGACGTCACCGCAGTTGCTCGATATTTCTTTTGCAACGCTTCTTGTTCCTACAGTACGCAAACAAACACGCGCAAACACAAAACCGTTGCATAGAGCCCTTTTTAGTAGAGGTTTGATGTAATAGCGACCTGCATCCAGAGCACCAACGGTCCTGGTCCCGAATGCCGTAATATCTGCGACATCCGAACGAGTGCGGAGAAGACTGAAAATTTCATCCAATATTAGTCACATACAAAGGAAATACAAAAGATTATAAGGCAGCAGTAACCAATGAAGCTATCAAATCTGAGTAACAGTCAATGACAAACACGGACTGAAGAAACGCCGGTAGCAACTGACCGTTACACAGATCCGGGTATTTTGGTTGTAAAATACGCCCTTGCTCGCGTGCCCGACAACCATCCAAGTATGTGTTTGTGTCACGCGCTTTTTAGTTCTTTGGTGGTGACCACTTGTGTGTTTGTGGCTGTCGAACTATTTCGTTAATTAAACAATAAGTATAACATATCTTGACTTGCGTTAGCTAAGTACCGTTCCGCGATGTATGCTACCCTTACACCCGAATGGACCCCGCGACATACAGCTACATAAGAAGCTTTGAAGCCTTGCTGCACTTTCAATAGAATGATGGCTAATTTAGTCGCAGGAATGTTGAGCAAAGCAAGTTTGACATTACAGAGTCGTTGCAAGACTTCAACGTCCCTTATAGCTTGCGCTAAGTATGAGCCATATACTGCTATACTACCGAAAGGCGGCGGTCAGCATGACTGGAAACTGGTCAATTACAAGACAGCGATAATGCACACTAGCCCAACACACTCCTGCTATACATTTGGGCACAAAATCGGCTGCTCGCGTACCTTCTTTCGTCGTCGTTTACTGTGTTTCGTAGTTGCCTCTTCACATCTTTTGTTACTTTCTCCTTCGGGTTCTTGCTCCAAGTTGTCCGCGCTGTAGAAATAAACACACACAGTCAGTTTCGTCAGCGTTTCGCAAGTCGGTCGACGCTAATTGCTCGTGACCGACCACATCAAACTGTCGGGACAAGATACGATGCAATCCTTTTCCAACAGAATAGTAGTTGTGTCCTCTGAGACCGTCACACTTCCCGAATCAACTAAATTCAAATGAACAAGATCTAGTGAGAATTCGCCGAGTCTACGATACTGAGACGAACCTGTCACGTGCACATTGACTGTCGGTTCTTCCTTGTTGTCAGATCTAGAAATAAAGAAACGTAGCAAGAATGAAAGACCAACGTAGTAGCATGCATACATACATGTAAACAGTTACCAACATTTATAACAGGTACTGGTAGGAAAGGAGGAACAGACTAGCAAGAAACAGAAAAACGTGCCAACTGACAGAAAGACATGCAGAGAGAAAGATGTGGTCTAAGTAAAAGCACAAAGTTTTCAGACTGGACTACATATAAGCCAAGAGAACGTACGGTCAAAGGAAATAAGACATACAAGTGCGCATGAGCTGAGACACTTACAACTCAGTCTTGATGTCATCTATAAAACACGAGTCTAACAAAAGACCTGACGAGTCAGCATCGGCCATTGCAAAATCGGTCGAGCTACAAACGCAACGACTCGACAATCACGAGTACATACACGTTCATCGTTCCGTCCTACCTGTTCCACATCGGCCATTCGACCAACTCGCTGAACAACAAGTCATCTGTGCCATTCTCGTTTGCAGCCAAACTTTCATTCAAAGTCGCCCATTCGGCGGCCGGAGAATCCGAGCAAGAAAGACTGTTGGGGATTCCAGGGCAGTCGTCGACGTGCTGCAGTTCTTGCGCAATCACCTCGGTCCTACACTTAGAACACGAACTGCTAATTTCGGCTAGATCGTCTTCCGCCTTTTTCAGTCGTTTTTTCAACTTTTTCAATTTATCGATTGGAAACTTACAGTCTGGATAATCGGCATTAACACGAGCGCGTTCTTCTGCTGCACGGTACCTAAGCATCGTGCATTGTCTAGCTAGAGCAATCAATAAAGTTTGAAAACGACCGTTACATGTATTGAGACTTATCGACGCTTGAAAGGTCCTTCCACATGATTCCCAACAACTTGCTAAGTACACGGTTATCCGCTCCTTGAAAACTCCTACCATATACATGTGGAATTGAGCAACAATTACTACGTCAAGTCGAGATTTAAATGTTTCAAACTGTTGCAAAATAGGCCGTTGATCGAGACAGTAGAGAATGAAAGCATTTCGCGGTCTCTTGATGCGATTCACTCTCGTCGGACTTCCTTCTAATCGTACCGAATGCAACTGTTCGCGCAGTTCAACGACACGTCGACTAGCAGCCACGACTCGTTCCATTCCGAATTTTTTAGAAGCTTTAAACGGCAAAGGAAGTTTGAGAGCAGATGGCACTTTGTAAGTCTCAGAGACAGAGGATAGTAAAGGTAAGGACAGTGATTGTAGTTTGTAGTTCGGTTCTACAAACATGCACAAAGATTCACATCTATATAGAAAGCACTAATAACGAAGTACGAGTACATTTAGCCACGAGTACTCACCGACGATTTGTTCTTCGCCCTGGACTTCTAAACCAAAATTTCTCGCCATTTAAAATTCCTAATGCAGACAACGCAGACCCATAGTCAAGCATTCAACGAAAGCACTATCACATGCGCTAGCTTGCTTCCAAATTCCGATTCTACCTGATTAGTACACTGGCACACTCGCGACGAGCCTCCAACACACAAGGATGATAGTGTAAAAATTCCCGATGACGCACATAAGCTCCAAACACTTCAGCCTACTTTCAAAACGAAAGCTAGCTCGCAAGTCGACAGATCAGTACCAACCAACCTCTGTCAGTAGTAGAGAGTGAATGAAGCGTCAATGAAAAAGCCGAAGCGAACCAGCCAGAGCACCGCTCGTCCGATATTTATACACATAACGTATTACCCCAAGAGGCCCCTTACAACCACGTGCGCTCCAGCTGCTGGTTCAAATATAGCACACTTAGCTGGATGCACCGCCTGCTAACCGTCTGCGTCTGCGCAGTCGTCTCTTCTTGCAAAACGAACTAAGTCGGGCATTTTGTTATTCAACCAGCCGATTAATGAAAGGGCTCGCATGGTCTCCGGTGGCATCGGGATCCTTTGTCGGTCGGTATACAAACACGTGCGCAACCGCATGTTCAGCCCACAAAACCAGTCGACAGAAATTCTAGACCGATTCCTTGCTCTATGCGAGTATATACGCATCTAGAGACGATATAAACAGTGCGAGTATTGTTGTATACTGAATAACGTAATAGTTCCGACGTCCTGCCATTCGTATATCGGATAATCACGTTTCAGTTGTCATTCAGCATGACAGGCGCTGTATACAATGTCTAGTAGCCTTGACCACAACTTTACAAAATGTAAGTTCTTGTTCTTTCGACTAGACAAACTTTGGTTCGTTTACTGCTAGCGACGTGATGCGGGAAATAAGCAAAACATTGTACCGAAAACCACAGCAGAACAAATGACAACAAACAATTCATAAAAATATAGTATGTGAGTCTGCAGCTTTCTGCTTGAAATATAAACTACCAAAATATTTACCAAAATTTACACACAACACTTTGTTAATTATAAAAATTATTAAAGAATTCTTGCACATAAAACTATCTTACATTAGAGCATAAAGAGTAAATGTGTTAACAGTTTGTACCATAACGGTCACCATGCAGTTGACCCCTACCTTCACAAACTAGACAATTTAGTTTCAATGGGTGGGTGATCTCACACAAACGATAATGTTACTATTTTATTATACAAAAACCAGTTGTATGCAAACTTCAAATCACGTGACCAACGATCAGTCAAAACCAAAACACAACTTAGTAATAGTGTTTGCACGTGTTTACACTACCAATCACACACGTGCAGTCCAAATGTTTCAAAAGCAGACTTATACTCACAAACTGTGTGACCAACATGCTACATCCATGGCTCCCATCCCAAGTATGTTCGACCTAAGATGTTAGGATCAGTGGCCTGATCAACCAGACAAGCAACTTGTTCTTCTATGTCTCGACACTGAGAACCACATCGAGCGCGGAGGTTGTACATTTGATCGCCTAGAAGGATCTTCTCAAGACTCTTGTATTCCTCTGAAGAGCTGTGTCCCAGTTTCAAGTCATCTCTGACATTAAACTTTAAGAGTAGAAAGACACAAAACAAGTCAAGGCTTAGATTACCTTGTCAGATGAGATGGATTGTATCGACTCAATTTCTTCCGAAGTTGAGCAACTTTCTGACGAGGAAACCATGACTCATCACTAGACTCTGTACAGAAGAATAGTAGCTACACACGTTAGGGAGAAGCGAAGACAAATAGCCATCAACCTACCTCTTTTATTTACGTGGCCATGCTGTTCATGACGCCGAGCAGCCGACTAAAATAGAAGACAAACTAGAGGTTACCATTAAATCACAAATACTACAGCTACTGCGCAATAGAAATGGTCTGAACTTCAATAGTAAGCCCAATTACATTCCATTGGAAACCACTTTCAATAATACAAATGTTAGTATAAAGAGTATAAAGTACTGTACTCCCTCCAGTCAGCACAAGAGATGCTAACAAAGTTGCTTTAAACTTCGAAAAACAAGCATATGACAGGTGTGTGTGTGTGTGTGTGTGTGTGTGTGTGTGTGTGTGTGTGTGTGTGTGTGTGTGTGTGTGTGTGTGTGTGTGTGTGTGAGTGGGATGCAATAGCTCAGTTAGTTAGAAAGTTATCTTAGAGTGATTACATCTGGGACCCATCAGAGTTGGTAGTTCAAGTTGCAGTGATGGCGAGCAATGGCATAACTTCCTTGCTGAAACCCACACACAATTGCCTCTCTCAACTCAGCAGTGTAAATGAGTACCTGGTCACTGACTGGAGGTAGCAAAGTCCCCGAATGTGACAATGTCCATCAGCCACTGGGGTCCAAGTGGAACTTCAGGTGCACACACCACAGTTGACGTCAAGGTTAGTGCTCCTGTGAGTACCTGGCCAAGGTCCAGGATTGCTTAGCTCAGCCCATAGATCCTGCGTAGTGCACAGAAACCCAGCCAACTGGCTGGGGGTGTGACCACATAACAGCAGCTCCTTATCCATTTACCAGCGTGTGTGTATGTGCGTGTGCATGTGTGTGTGTGTGTGTGTGTGTGTGTGTGTGTGTGTGTGTGTGTGTGTGTGTGTGTGTGTGTGTGTGTGTGTGTGTGTGTGTGTGTGTGTACTTCAGTTGGTTAGAGAGTCATCTTATGGATTCATTACATCCGGGACCTTGCAGGGTTGCAGGTTCAAGTTACAGTGATGACAAGCTATGGAATAATTTCCTTGGGCAAGAAACTCACATAAACAATTGCCTCTCTCGACTCAAGAGTATAAATGAGTACCTGGTCACTGACTGGGATGGCAAAGGCCCCCGACTGCAACAAAGTCCATCAGCCACTGGGGTCTTGGTGGGACTTCGAGTGCCCACACCAGAGTTGGCGTCGCAGTCAGTGCATCCTGCAAGTACCTGGCCAGGCTCCAGGAGATCGCTTAGCACGGCCCATAGCTCCTGGGTAGAGCACAGGAACCCAGCCATCTGCCTGGGGGCATAACCATAACAAACTGCAGCTCCTTATCCATTTGCCATTGCCATTGTGTGTGTGTGTGTGTGTGTGTGTGTGTGTGTGTGTGTGTGTGTGTGTGTGTGTGTGTGTGTGTGTGTGTGTTTGTGCGTGCATGTGTGTGTGTGTGTGTGTGTGTGTGTGTGTGTGTGTGTGTGTGTGTGTGTGTGTATGTGTGTGTGTTTGTGTGTCTGTGTGTGTCTGTGTGTGTGTGTGTGTGTGTGTGTGTGTGTGTGTGTGTGTGTGTGTGTGTGTGTGTGTGTGTGTGTGTGTGTGTGTTTGTCTGTCTGTCTGTCTGTGTCTGTCTGTCTGTGTCTGTGTCTGTGTCTGTGTGTGTGTGTGTGTGTGTGTGTGTGTGTGAACAGACATGTATTTATACTCTTAGCATCAGCAACACCTCCACCCATCTGCACATACCATCCCCACCTTCACCAGCACCATTATCACCGCTTACCTTCCAGTCGAGAAGAGGTTCCTTAATAAACACATCAGCAGTATTCAACAGCAAGTATGGATCTTTGCTCAATGCACGCATAGTAGCAACCATTGCGTTTCTCATCTGCCCTTCCTCTTTTAGGGGTTGCAACAGTGACAAAAATTGTCTTGTAAGACGGAATGGCATTAGTTCAGGCAAAGGCAAGATCTAATGGAGACACAAATAAAACTACAGCACTTGCATATCAATCGTTACTTAGAACCAAATTTACATGAGTGGCAGATCCAAAAGCATGACCAAAGTCAATGCCAATCATTCCTCCTGTGCTCTGATCTATCATGAAATTGGACAAGTGCCGATCACCGATTCCCAAGACATAGTTGCAAATACTGAGACAAGCATGACTTCGAACGAACAATGAACGAACAGCTAAAAATGCCTCGGGTGATGCAACCATGTTTAAGAAGCCTCGTCTACCACAATGCAGCAGAATAGTTCAATTATAAGTGCCCACTTACACATGAAATGTAATAAGATGTACTTTAAAAGATCAAAAGGTACAGCAGCCTGCACTGAATCAAACATTGTCTTCACATTGTCTCTAGTCGCTTTCCTATTTAAGAAAGAAAGTATTAAATTAGTTCATGGATAACAACAACCTAGGCGTGTTAACACTTTGTCATAAAATTTAGAATAATCACAGTGAGCACATTGCTTCATTAAAGTTAAAATTGCAGGAAATTAAAGGCAACTAGAATTACCTTAGACACAACACAAATATATGATCAGATGTTACTACCAAACAACAACCTGAACAGAACATTATAACTTAAGTTAAAGTTTCATAATAAATTTCTGTGCAGTTACAGCAAAATTAGTACACAAATTCTCTCTACAAGACTACAAGTTTTCAGCTGTCTTATGCACTAAGCAATGACCAAGAAGGCTAGACTCCAAGCTATCAACATCATTGCATTGTATAGTCAAAAACATGATTCTTTTGCCACTTACTTGTACATTGCTCTGTACTGAAGAACTAGAGGTTGAGCTGGACTAAATTTTTCAAGCCATTTCATGTGCTTCTCCTTTGGAAGTCTGAACAAGACGCAAACATAATGCCTTCAAAAACCATGTCTGCATAAAAGAGAGCAATGATATCAAAAATACTTTTTGTTCTGCTGTTCATGAACATTCATTGCACTTTCAAGAAACTCCTTCAGAGGAATAGTGTTGTCCATCCACTCAATGATTCCCATTCTGCTCAACAAAAAGAAACAGTTAATATAGACATAAAACAAAGTTGTTGTGATTGTATATTAATTAAAATCAACCTGTTGGAGATGGGAATGACTTCGTATGTTCTCAAAGACAATTGACGCTGTGAGCAGCCAGAGTCAGCAGCAAGAATTCCATTCATGATTTTAAACAGCTACATTTAAAACAGAGTCAATCATATCATGAGCCAATGCCATTGATGCCACAAAGTAAGATTCAACCTGCTCTATTCTTTGGTCCAAACGGAGATCTTCACCTCCTTTCACCAGATACCGATATTCTTTTCCATCATCTCCAAGTATTGTTATTCTTTTGGGTTTTCTCAAAGATGGCATAATTCTTACCTATCAACATACCATTATATTAAATAGGAGAAGAGTACATGTCTTTCTCAAAAAAAGTCTGTCAATAGTCAACACAGAGACAAATACAATGACAAGCAATGACATGAAAGTGTAAACAAAGAACAACAAAATAATAAATAAAAAGTATAAATACTTGTAGTGCCAACCAATCACACAATGTGGTTTTAACAGTTACATACAAATCCATAACAACGTCAATAGTAAGCAGACAAACAGACATGTAGCAGTAGATCAAAAACAGCAGAATGACGCAAGAATAGTAAAGTTACGATGTATGTAAACATGCCTCACACATAAATTTTACAACCAAAAAGCTTACTGTAGGATCGAATCCTGCAATTTTCACATGGTAATCTGGCAGTGGTTTTGCTCTTCCTTGATACTGACCTAATAAATGCACAAACTCTTTGATGACGATCCACAAATATTTCTAATACAAAGACATACCAGGTATCTCCAACTTAAGCAAATACCTGTCACCTTTGAATTGACTCAACCAAGGCGAGTATGTCTTTAGCTGATTTGCTCCAGTGCGTCGAACCTTCTTGGCTTCTTCAACCACTCCGTTGCAAAATCCCATAAAATCCTACATTAAAATTAAAATTATAAAAATCACGTATAAACCACAAAAAGATATACACGGACAACCTTCATGCTCATAGAAGTCAGCCTAGCCCCGTCCTTACCAAATTTCTTTTCAATGTTTGAACGATAGTTCTTGCAAAGCAAATAACATTTACATTTATACTCCATTACACTAACTAAGCAAAAACCTTAGCAAAATCAATATGCAGATGACCAGCTTCCATTGACTCATCCGTGCCTTGTGACACTTGTAGACTCCAAGAGTCGACATCAAGACACTGTGCATAGAATTGCTTAAAGCACTGACGTATTGCTGAAGAGTTTCGAGACTTGACCGACCCTTGCATCAAAGGCCTAACTTCATTTTCTTGCCAGAACTACGTAAAATAAAATAGTTAGCTGAGTATTGTCAACCAGTATTTAGCAATACCTTCAACATAAATTCTGGCTCTGTCAGACGCTCCAAGGCAGTCACAAAGCTATCAATTAGTTGTGTATTTAGTAAAGCCTCCAGACTGCACAAAACATTGCACTATACACTCAACAGACAATCAATGAGTGAAAACATAACTAACTTTCTAACAGCATCATGACATTTTGCTCCAATCTCAGTCTCAACAAACTGGAAACTAGGCTTACTAGTCTTAAATGCATAACAGAGAGCCTACGATTTCATTTACCAACCTTATCATACACCAGCTATACAACTTCGCAGACAACAAACCTGAGGGTATTCCTTTGCAATGCGAGTTAGGATCTCCACAACTGCTAGACCTTCAGGTTTATCAAGAAGAGCAACCATCTGATTGATCCATGCTATGAACATCCAAGAAGGAACGTGTACTGCCTGAAGAATATTATCAATTACAAATAATTGCAACTGAGATACTGATTGGACTAATGACTACAATGTACTTTGGCAGAAAGTTGAGACTGAGTCGCTGAATATATCTCTACAAGCTGAAGAATTCGTGGAAATTGCTGCTGAGCTTCCACTGACCCATAATGCATAGCATCAAGAAGACAGTCAACAACAAGACCGGGATATTCCTGCACAAACCAAGATCACTGAGATTTAGTAATGTATAACAGATAGCAGGCACTGTGACAGCCACAAGGTACTTGTATGTTTAATCCTTGTGATGAATCTTCATCAACAGAATCTGAAGAACAGTCAGTCATACATCGCTCAAGATCATTGTAAATACAGAGAACATACAGTAGTCAAAGACATGGCACGTGATCACACACACACACACACACACACACACACACACACACACACACACACACACACACACACACACACACACACACACACACACACACACACACACACACACGCACAAACGCACGCACGCACACACCACATGCATGAGCACACAAGCACGCATGCATGCACACACACACCAGGCACGCACACACGTGCCCACACACACACACACACACACACACACACACACACACACACACACACACACACACACACACACACACACACACACACACCTTCATCCTCTTGCCTCCTCAGTGCTCTATCACAGAAGATGGCCAATGCAAGAAGAGCTTCCTGCATTCTTTGAGAATGAGACTCTGCTCGTTCTGCCATTGCTGCCTCTTTACTTTTAATCAATAAATCATATGCTGCACAAAATACCTTCTGGCGTAGCTACCAGACAAGGTAAAAACAAATACACAGCAAACACTAACACAGTCCAACAATAATTAAAACCTGTTCTATAGACATATCCTTTGTGCCACCAACAGATGAAATTAACAGGTTAATTTTTGAGTCACCCAAACTCTCCAATAGCAATTCACCTGTAACCGTTTCAATTAAAGAATCACTGTAAAAATTGCACACACGGGGTGACGACACATTTATGTGCTGTTATGCATCCAAGACTAACTTAGAACAATAACGTAAAACAACATGTTTAATTTTAGTTGAAAACTTTAAACAAGTACTTTACCTCAGGTTACATGAGCATACAGATAAAAACAAGATAGCGACACCAAATGCACAGTGTCACGTGAACTAACTTTATCACAGCCCACAACACATAAGCGCATGCACGCAGGGAACCCTCACTGCTGGTCTGCCTGCAAAGCTGTGTAACTTAATTTGTTGATGATTGATGCCTAAACAATATCCTCGTAACCTTGAAGTACAAGGTTCTAAACATATTATCAGTCTTCACAAGGCTATTCATCTGACTCAATATATGGACATCACACTGTGTGCACTCTGGATGGTGACCTTCAATCCTTCAATTTACACTCATAACTAAATTAAAATTTTCATTTATTTCAAACATGCCTTCTGCTGCCAATGATGAGGCTACGTGCTCAAACAGCTTGGACTTTAGCATACAATGCTGCAGCCGCAGATGATGTCGATCCAACAAAACTTGATCCTGACCAAACTTATCTACATGAGTGTCAAACACATGCTACAAAACATGTATAGTATTATCAAACATCCTCGCTCTTACCCAACTCTGGAAGTGTAGCCATTAAAGAGCCAATGTTCTCGGGTGTTGGGTCCAGAAACGTTCGTTGGCAATGCATTTTAGTGACTCCGTGTATCCACAAGACACCAAATTCCTTATGACTGCTAGTTCTCTACCAACAGTGCACAAAAGGCTATGACATGCAGAGTCATGATCAGTACTAACAATGTACCTCTTTCTCACTGATGAGCTTCTTTGTCTGTAGAAGGTAACGTTTAGCAGCCGTGTAATTAAGCTAGAAATAATAAACTACTACATTACCACAAACTAAAACTTAATGATAATAAAAATACCTGAAGAGAAGCACAATCAGCACCTCTGAGATACAACTGAATGCTGTCTTTCCACACCAAAGTCTGAAGCCCAGCTAAACCAAGCTCTCCATCTCCTGACATGCTAGAACGAACAAAAACGTTAAGTACGTCACACACATTCAATAATGAAGTAGCCAAATCTCACTCCAAGGAAGCACCAGAAGTTTGTTCAAACCTTGCAATCACTTTATCCATCATTAATAACCTGTGTAAACAGATCACTATCATTGTTGTAAAAATAAACTAAATTAATTCACCTATTAACAATGACATCGTCCCATATCTCAACCGAGTCGATAACAGGATGAGGCAAACGACCACGCCATGTGCTCAAAAGATGTTCAAAGTCCCTGCCCGAGTCAAAGTGGCCTAGCATGTAGCACATAATCCAACAAAACTAGTCTTAAAATCACTCACTAACAATCGGTGATACCTTCATCTTGCATAAAGTCCAAGAATTCCATCATTTCAGTGATCTTTTGCAGTGACTGCAGCCTAACTGAGCGACTAGATGTAACCAATCTGCTTATAGCAGCCCATTCCTATTATACAACAAAATCCTGCATCAGCACTAAGCAATAATCAGTTTCATAACAAACTCACTTGTAAGAAGGAATTCAAGCACTGATATGCATAGTAACGTGCACGATCCAAATCATCTTGCAAAATAAAAAGTAAACACAACTCCTCGTGATGACGACCCTAAACACAAGTCTAGAATTTTTTATAAACATTAAGCATATCAGGTCCCACCTCCAACAGTGCTCTGCACTGCTGATCTTGCAATGCATTATTTACAAATCTAAGAAGATCGGGGTCATGATGTCTTGCACATGCCTGCTTCAACTTGCATCGGAGGAGATATGGTAGAGTCGTTTCCTGTCAATACAGGAAACTAAACTTACAAATGATAATTAATCAGAAAATGAGCAAGTGAACATTGAGTAACAAGTCTAAACACTTATTATTGCCTGCATTAGTACCTGATGGTAAACATCATTCCAGACAGCCTCCATGGTTAGATTCTCACTCTCACTCTCATGGCATAATTGCAAGGCAAACTGCTCAAGATCTGGCCACCTCAACAATTTGCTGTAACTCTGTAAATTCATAAATAAACCTGTGCACTCTATGAAATCCATTATACTTTTGCCTTACAGACATTATGGACAAATCCCACAAATCCTGTTCTTCTTGGATTGGAGCCCCATCAGGCCAATCCTCTACTTGACAAGCCTAAACAAACTAAAGACATGAATTTTGCCTTTTAACAAATCGTACATACTATACCTCTTTTAGTTTCATGTATGCAGCAACGTAGTCGCCTCTGCCCTCAGCCTCTAGTGCCTCCTTTGTCAGATCTTTAGTTCCAACTTCTGACTGGAAAATGCCTCTCACAGCATCATAATCATTGATCGACTTGTACAGCTTAGCAAGCTCAATCCACGCTCCTGTTGTCTCAGGAGATGTTGCCACCTCTGCTCGTGCTCGTTTTGCTGGACGTTCAATTGTTGTTGACAAACCTTTCAGCAATTGATTTTCCAACAGTTGAATACCAACTCCTTGCTGAAGGCTTGCAAGTGAAGAAACACCAACACTTGCAGGCTGAAGCGTCAACTCCTGGATGTAAACACAGACATCCTGGACTGCACCAATAAATGGTGGAAAGTACTGAGTTGACATATCTAACACTGTGTTCAGTTGTTTTTGCAGTGCCTGTCGAGTCCCCTCAGCATCTGCTTCTGTGAGTGATGTGTCAATTCCACCATAAATTGCCCGAAATACAGCAACAAAAAGCAACCGAGCCATGTGACTGTCGTTTTGAGCCAATACCTGCAATGGCCGTATTAGCTCTGAATGTTTAATTTGTATGTCCGGCAAGTCACCATCACGATATTTGCGATACATGACCACAAGGGAGTTACGAGCCGCCTTTTGTCTTTTCAACCTTTCAAGTCTATCCTTCTTTTTCCTCTCTTCAAGCCTAGAATAGTATGCTGATGAAGCTGTCTTGTCCTTCACAAAACGCCTCTTCAACTTCAAAACATCAGTGCTCTGAGAGCTAAGTGGCTGAGTTGCACCATCTACAGTGTCAGCCTGCTGAAGACGAGTAGTACCAAAACCTTCTCCCAGAGGTCTACCAGGACGACGCCTAGGCAAAGCACTGAAAAGAAGAGCTGACTGACTTTGCTGCTCAGTGCTAGAACCAACAGTAAATGAAATATTTTGGCTTTGAGTAGCAGGTTGAAGCCAATTGTAACTCCCTCCTTGTTGAGTTGGAGTAAAATCCATTGCCTGTTGTGTGGCTCGAATTCCACTCATTACAGATTGCGACAAGTCGCCTTGGCTTTGCGTGGCAGCAAACAATGGTACCATTAGCATGTGCCGTGTCTGCCATGACAAATCAATGCTCTTGTCCTCAAACTTGCACTCAGACAAGGGATAGTCAAACATGCTTCGTGAGTAATCTGGACTTCGAGATGTTAGCTCAAGTATGAGATTTGTGGAGTAGCTCAAGAACGATGCTTCTGTCTTGGGAGAATACAAAACAGCTAACAGTTGTGTCAAACGATTGACAGTGTCTGATGATAGCCTAGTCTCTTGGTTCCAAAATGCATATATTTCAAGCCTCAACGCTTCATTCTCATCCACAAGACCCTTGAGAAGTTGCGTTTTCACTGATGCAAGCATACTCTTTCCTTGATCGTCGTTCTCAAAATCTTCTTGCCCATGGAAAGAGTCAAACAACCAGATGAGAATCTGGTAGACTTTCTCTCTACATGCTACACTGGTATGTGTTGATGATGCAAGAACGTCTGGGACAACAGACTTCAGTTCAGACAGAGACAAGTTTGGAAGAATACGATGGACAATAGAAAGTGAAACCTGCTGAGCATTGTCATCTCTAAAAAAACATCCATATTTTAAATTATACTGGATATTAACTACAACCTTCAAATAAATGCACAAAATGCGACTCATTCAGATTCGAACCTGTGCTGTAGCATGCTTGACAGTCCTTTTGCTTTTAGCTCTACAAAAAGGTTTGGGATTTCTGTTGCCCTAGAGCAGACAATTTCTAGACATTTTGTCTTGAAATCTCCATGAACATTCCGCAACAAAAACAACACTTTACTGATAAACCTAAAACAACAAACAACAAAATCAAATGAAACAATTTGTTAAATATACAAACAAAAGCAAGAGACCGATCAGCAAATTCTGGACAGTGCTCTTGAATCAAATGTAAGCATGTGATAAAACGATCAGTATCAGCAGCTTGGTTTGTTGCTGCAAGAGCTGACAACCTTTTCGCAACTTCATCGTGTAGAGCAGTATCACTTGTCTGCAAAAAAAACGCTATCAGAGCAGAAACAAAAAATGGCACTCACTACAACAAACATTTTCATGATCACTCAAATGACTCATAGTCATGCCAATGACGGCTGAAGCTCCACCATACACATCCTTGAACTTAAACATTAAATTCGCTGCTAAGGCTTTGAAGAACCTGCACAGCAAATTTGAAATGACAGCTTCCTACAATAAGTAAACAAGATCAAAAGCAATCACACGTTTCTTTGTCCACATTGATGGAGTCATCAAACGGACACAATCCGTTTGCAAGAACAACTCCCAACAGTTGAATTCCTGTGCGGTTTCTCATTTCATTGAAGTCAGCTCCACTCAAGTTGTCATAGATTACCCTAGCCCAAACATAACATCACATACAATATAATTTATCCTGTCCCAGAACCTACACCAAAGACTACAATTCTAACCTTGTTGGAACTGTAACGTATTCCTTCCAGCTTTCTACTAGAGACTTGAGCACTTCAAGATTATTCCTTAGTACGGCTCGAGTTTCATGATGGCAGTGAGTCATAAGAAACTCGACAAGCCGGCTAGCAAGATATCGATCCTACACCCAAACGTATGCTACATCAAGACAACAAAACAATGTGGTAATGTTTAGGCTACTTCAAGTTTGGCAGGAGACCAAGAGAGAAGAGTAACAACCAAGTCGATGACAAAACTATTCAATCCTGAAGTACCAAGTGATCCTGAAATAATGAACTCCACCATCGGTATAAGCCAAAACTTGGCATATGGCTGGAACACCTAAAAACAAAAACAAGAAATTGTGTCATTTGACGCACATAATTAGTGTATGTAACACAGGCCTTTGGACGATTGATGACAACTCTGGCAAGAAACAGGCGAACATTTGTTGTTGTTCCACGATCAGTCATTTTCTTCTGAAGGCAACTCATCCATTGTGGCATCTCTGAAGCTTGCTTAGCCTAAATTCTAATTTATGAACAACTAAAAATTAATAGAAAGTTTAGTTACAAACCTCATCATAAGATGGAGTAATTTTGTTGTAGACCATGTGATCTATCAGATGTAAGATGACGGGCATACATTCATGTCGATTTAGCTCATCCTCCTCAATGAGTTCCTGAGTGATAAGAAACTGAGACTAACACAAGACCCCAGTCATATTCAATCCATTACAAACCAAAAAAGACTAGATTGGATAACCTTAGTTGATTCTTCATTGGCTGTGTCAGACAATGAATGTGACTGTTGACTAAGAGACATCTAATACAAAATCCAGCTTCCAAATATTATGGTTGCATTGAATAGACGCTACACATTTCCAACCTGTGAGATACTTGAAAAATCAAATTGATTCACTTCCTCTCGCAAACTGCTGTCTGCTAAAAACTGTGACGACAGATAATGTGGAACTTCAAAAACAAATGACAACAGATTACTCCTAAAATTCCATTCTAAATACACCAAGCCGACCACGTACTATGTCGTTGCTCTTGAGAAGATTCGTCCTCTTCATCTCTAGCCTGCTGGTGGATTGCGCTCAGCTTCCTTCTGTGAAGCATAGGAGACTAGCACAACATCAAATTTTTTTGAACGCTTACAGGCTAAACAACACAATAAAAACCTCCAGTTCCGCTGCAAACTTATACTTCTTTTCTGCATCAATGAGATTGTCCCAAAGCAATTGATGCTATGCAACAAACCAAATGTCTAATTAAGCTTGTGATGACTACACGGTTACTGTTACTTTGACAACATCTTCTTTGAATAGAAATCCAGTGTAAAACTTCTGCTCTGTCTGAGTGCAACAAATGAGTGCAACAAGTGTATTGTAAGCAGCACATCTGTATTGACGTCTAAGTTCTCTGTGGTCAGTTTCACCACAAAAGTCTTCAGCCTTTACAGCATTGCACACTCTACACAAAACACTACATCAACAGCAATAGACAATCAGAGTGCTTGCTAAATTGTATAACCTTCCACTGTACCACACAAGCTCAAACCGCAAAACCCATCTCAAGTGCAATATTTCTTACAAAGCGTTAACTTGAAAATAATGGTTTCTGACATTGTTTTAATACTTTGACTTGTGAGATCTTTAAATTTATAGACTGCCAGTTCTACTAATTTACAGACAAATTAGAAACTTAAAAAATAAATAATGCACACCTAAACGATAAGGTTCGTAGCACTCAATTAATTCAATGCATTCAATGACAATGCTAAATAGCCTAAATACCAAAGACTTTTATGTGCCAAAAAATATATTTAATAAATAATAGATTAATGGTAACACATGAGCACTTCCCTGATTCAGTGGTTGTATTGTAGTGCCAATGTCAGAAATAGAACAATTATGTTATAAAAAAAAACAAGTTCCTGATAATAACCATTTTCTGTATGCATGCCTTTTGCAAGACAATTAATTAATTAATCCAGGACCACAGTAGTGCTCGTATGTACACTAAACAGCGAGATTGTCATCATCCAGCAAGTGCTGAGTACGTTTACTTTGACTTGCCAAGGACTCCTCTACACCAACCAGTTACCACGCAAAATTCTTGTGCCACCAAGAAGAACTAACCTCCAAAATTTTCATCACCGACTTTTTTGTGTTATTCAGTAGTCTTAACTTTACATTGCTTAATCAAGATAGCCTGAAGCAAATCCTTTTATAGTGCATTCAAGGTACTATAAATACGACACAATAATTTCCTCACAACTAGCAGTGTTTCCTGTGCAATCAACCTAGTGACCTTTTACTTTATGTAACATCAACTTGTAATTATTTGAAACTAGTGCTTACTTAATGCGGAGCAGCAATTGGAACACTTCACTAACAATATAACAGTGACTGCATCTCAAAATGTCATATTTTCTACAATCTCAAGTAGTCGTTCACAAAGCATTTAATTAAACACAAACAAACTTACCTTGTAATTTCTCGTGTAAGTTCCTTGCCCTGTTCTACAGTTCGTCCAAACTTCTGACAGAATGCAATGTTGACACGACTTTCAGGAGATGAGAGTTCTGCAGCAGGAAGTCGTTCATACAGAAGTGACAACATTTCACATGTGCACAAACGACTAGTCAACTGGGAAGTCAAATCAGCAGCAGCCTATAAAAGTAAAACACACTGAACACTATGCATTGAGTCACAAAGCAAGATAACAATTTAGTCATTTAAGCTAGAAAGAGATGATACACGCACTGACAGTAAAAACAAAACCCTGACACCAAGAGAGAAGCCAAACGATAATCATAAACTCTAACAAACGCTTACATGCTAACAAAAAGACATAGAAAATGAAACACAAAAAAAAACTAAAACTGACTGAGACTGAATAGATGAACGACTAGAACGACAAAAGATAATTTGTTAAGTAAATTCTGACAACTCTCTACATACACATATGCTAAACATAGAAGGTATTTGTGGTCACTACAAGTCTATACATTCTGACACAGGTTAAACTAGCTAAATTTACAGTTATGCCATACCATATCTCTAAGATAGCTAATGCAAATATGTCTTGGAGATCTAAATTCACTACTTTAGTCGACAACAACGGAATGACTCTTATTGGATGAGTGACTATACTAAACAGAAACATCTACATAAAAATAGCTAAAGGTCAATGAAGAAACAAGACAAAAATACAATAGGAATGTTACACATGTGTAGTGTAGGCCTGGAAACAGTCGACCACATTGTGGCAGGCTGTAGTGCTTTGGCACCAATGGACTACAGTGATCGACACAATCAGGAGGCATCCATCATTCACTGGGATGTCTGTCGTCATTTTGGGGTTCCAGTGGAGAGCAGATGGTACCGGCATCATCCTGATAGGCTTGTGGAGACGGATGACATTACTATGATGTGGGATATCACCATCCCCACTGCCAGGAAGATCAAAGCCAATCGTCCAGACATCTGTCTCAGAAATAGGAAGACAAACACTTGTCTTCTTATTGATATCAGCTGTCCTGCTGATGGCAACATTGGGAAGAAACATGATGAGAAATTGGCGAAGTACAGCGACTTGCGAGTGGAGATAAGCCGCATGTGGTGTTGTCGAACACTGGTGGTTCTGGTGGTCTTGGGAGCTTTGGGCACAGTGCACGCAGGTATTGCACGGTGGCTAGACATTATTCCAGATCATCACAACCTGCAGCACTTACAGAAAACAGTGCTTCTGGGATCTACTCGGATCCTTCGTAAAGTCATGTCTTCTTTCTAGACAACCGTGATGGTCTAAGTACTTCTGAAGCAGGGTTTGCTTCTGGTACTTGCAATAAACTTTACAAACCAGACTGATCTGGTTGAGCACGACACACACATGTAACAGTCTAAAACTAAAGAACAGTGCGTAGCTCTCAGTTTGTTTAATATTTTTTGCAATGCACAAACCAACATCTAATAAATTTATATTTGAATTCATCTGAGAAGTTCCATACAAGCAAGCTGACTTGATGATCATTGAACACCCCTGGTCAAAGAATTGAAACAAAGTTTTTCATTTGTGCCTCTTGAAAGGTGTGTTCGTGTGTGTGTGTGTGTGTGTGTGTGTGTGTGTGTGTGTGTGTGTGTGTGTGTGTGTGTGTGTGTGTGTGTGTGTGTGTGTGTGTGCGTGTTATACTAAATGCTAAAATGATATTCCACATATTGTCTCATCAGTTAAACTGACTAAATGACTGAAGACTAACCAACAGACGAACGACAAACAGATAGACAGATAAACTGACAATGAGACACATAAACTGACAAACATGCAAACACCCAGCCACACAAACAGAGAAACAAACAACAAGAAAACAAGAAAAACCGTAAGTTAAACAAGTAAAAATACCAACAAATAAATTGTCACACAAAGCATCGATCAATATGCATACTTTGCCTAATTGCCGTGTCATGGCTTCCATCATGTCTCCAATGTGAGCTACAAAGAAGTTGATGACAGTGATCTTGTCAACATGCTTCAGCACAGGAATCAAAACTCGTTCAACAACAGCTCGTCGAACTTCATCCTGATGAATAGTTTCAGCAATAAAGTGTTCATAACAAACGTCAATAGCCCTCCTTGCTTTCTCACCAGTAACCCTAGCAAAACCAAATTCTGGTCAAAGACAAACAACACCTCTAAACAAACACTTTAACCTCTTTGCAAACTTCACAAGACAATCTTGTATCTGATCTTCATAAATGTGCCGTCTTTCACGACACATAAACGAGATCAATATCTTCAAAATCATTACACTTCCAGACAGCACCAATGCCATCAGAATCTACAAGTCCACAAGCACATACAGCCACTGCAGTCTAGTTGAAACAATGCAGTAAGTAATCGCCACCTTATCAATCGCAGACACATAATCACGATAAGTAGTTGTTCCAACATCAAACTCAGCTGAATTCAGTGGAAAGTTGTTCGCAACAAAATGTTGAAGACTTTTCCTGTCCCACACAGAGTAACGTGTCATATAAATATTCAACCATTACGTGAGCAATTGATTACTGTAGGTCAGAGAGATAAGGTTCTGATACAATCGCAAATGATGACAGAAGCTCCAACACTGTCACCTGCAACAGCAGTGCATGGTAGTGCATATAACAAAACAATTCTGCCAAGCTTCATACCTTGAAACCTAAACTTGTAGTAGAATCTTGAAGCAGCAGCAAGTATGTCTTAAACACATTCGCAAATCCCACTACAGTAGAGTCCAACAAAAACTACACAACAACGCACGTCATCTTCTTCAATGCCAACCAATGAAAACGGTAAATTATCACTTTCTTGTCCAGTAAAATTGCTTTCTTTAACAGACTGACAACAAGTCTCTTGGTGTCAGTTGTCCTACTGTCACTCCACCAGGAGCTCAATTTTGACCAATTAGCAACTAGAGATGTCACAACATTTCTGCCATGCCTGTTCACACAACAAAACAGTGCGTGATAAAGAGCCATAAGTAGAATTTTCCAACATAACTGACTTCTTGCGCATTTCCTTGTCTTTGCAGTCTAGAACATCTCCAATAACAGCAGAAACCTACACATGCACCAAAGCACCTGATCAAATTTTACCAATACTGTAGTAGCTATTAAATGCATAAATTAACCGCTGCAAACTAATTAGTTGAGCAACTGTCCTTATTGCTTCAAAAATCAATGTTTGCATCTAGTACATGCTACATCCTTAGTTTCTATAGCCCACAGCTTCCTCCAACAGTTAACATCTCGTACAGCCTGGTACCAGATGCCAATTGTAGTGCATTACTGCATTACTGTAAACCTCAAAGTAGGCACACATATCACAGACCAGTAGCAAACCTCTAAATGTAACAAATGTCTGTTGTCCGTTTTTAAAGTAAATTTAATGCAAAAGGCAAGTTGCAAATTGATTTGTAAGATTTGTCTGTCAGAATCCATTTACCACATCTAACTTGCGTAAACCTTTGATTAATCTATCAATTCGTTGAGTATCAAAAATCAACTGCATGTCTCTAGTTGCTCACGATGTTCACACAACATACCAACTGAAAGTTGCTGGCTGCTTGTTCAAGCATCAGAGGTAGTATTGTTGAAGACTCCTGTGCTATGTACTGGTTGAGTTCATTCTGAAACGTCCAGTAGAATACTAGTCCCACTGAGATGGGCTCAGTGTGAACTGGAGAGAACAACTGTATTGTTTTCAAAATAGATACAAGCTGACACACACACACACACACACACACACACACACACACACACACACACACACACACACACACACACACACACACATGCATGCACAGACAAACGCACGTGCACACACACACACACACACACACACACACACACACACACACACACACACACACACACATATTGTGTAGACTACACAAATTCAATTATCATTTAACACAGCCCTGTGTGCAAGACAACTATTACATTACCTTCTCCCCTAGACAACACCTGAAATTTTTCATCAAGACATGCTATCAGCTTTCCTGGCTACAATCAAGAATTAAAGTACAACAAATGTCATTACTATACGCATCATTGTTACATACCTCTACTCCAACCTCTAACGCCAACTGCAGCAACTCTCTATAGGTTCCTAGAGCTGATGGAGATAAAATGGTGTGTGAGCATGAGCCGGCTTCTGGCTTCACTGACAATGCCACAGTGTCAAGAAGACAATCACTTAATTGTGAGAAAGGTACACGACTCTGAAAATCACACTCAAAAAAGGTCAATCCATGCAATGTTCAGATGCACAGACAATACAACCTCGTCATTCCAGACAGACTGAAGAAGTCCAACCCTATGAAGTTGTCTGCATCCTGACACAGCTTGATGTACTTCCCAACTAACACCTTCAGTCAGAAGAACATGTGGCAAAAGGTCGAGCAGTCTAAATAAAAGCAACAAATGCCATTAATAAAGGTTAAATCAGCATTGATATGAATCCTCTCTTTAGGGGGCAATGCAAAGAAAATATGTAACAACTAAGCATCATTTATAATTGTCAGTCACGTATTCAAATTTGTATATCAAAGTAGTACATATACCATAATTAATTCATATCTGTAAAGGCAATTTTGAAATTTACTACAATGTCCTGCTGTGTGAATTACAAATATTCCTTTCATATCAAAGCGAAATACTGACGCAACCTCAATAAGTAGAATTGGACTAACTTGTCACTCTTCAGTTGGGCAAACAAGCAATTAGTTAGCAAGTGCAGGCGATCTGATTTCTTCAGAAAGTGAGAAAGAGAAGAGCAAAGTTGCACCATCTGAATAAAGTTAAACATAGTTTATTAACATGGAACAACTGTCTAATGTTACAGCAAATGAACACACTTTCAGTGGCAGATTTTCTGCCACCTCCACATCAGTTACATCAAATCCCAAAGTTGTCGAATTGAGTACGCAAGTGGCAATTAATTCAATCAGTTTTTCACTCCAAAAAGAGTCTGGAAACGACTGCAGGCATAAAGACATCAATTAGTAAATATGCTAAACAAACAAACACATAACTAACCTTCATTACATCAGAACCATGAGAAACCAAGCAAACAGTGATAAAGTCAAACAGCCGAATAACAACAGTACATTTTGTTCTACAACACGAGAGCCTAAATGAGATGACTGAAACTACGATCAACTTTAAGACACACTAACACGTCAAATCAATCATGATGTCTATGCAACAGTTAATTAAACAGCACACTAAACAATACGCATAGAAGCCTTCTTATTAGCCTTCAGTTTGCATATACAGTGAAACATAAGAGCAAATAATGACCAGCAAAAAAGGAAACAAACAAAGTTAACAAACAAACATACACAGACTAGCAACCATAAAGACCAGCACACAGACCGACTGCTAAAGACACAGACAGACAGACAGACAGACAGACAAACAGATTACACAAACAGACAAATAACGATGTGATATCAAACCATAACAAAGAACAACCAGCTGCAGTAATCAATTCTCTAATCACCAACTGAACTAAAACCAAACCTCTTTAGAGTTTCCTCTAATGTACATGAATGTTGTATGTGTAAGTTTGCTTGTGCATCTCGTCTTGTACAAACTGAACACACTAATTGCTGTTTGAAACAATTTTGCAACTATAGTTTCCAAGCAACTGTATAACCACTACTTTGGATACTTAGAACCATCTTTAGACCCTACATTTGAAAACACAGGTCTTTAAGTAAGTCTCAATCCAAAATTTCTAAAGGTTTGTAAAACCTAGAAAGTTGACAATCGACCAACAAAAACAGAAGCAAACACATAAAAGGGCAAGCATTTCTTTGCAATACAATGCTGTGATAAAGTAATGTCGGCATATTATGCATAGTGTTCAAGACATTTAAATCTTCTTGAAAAAATTCCCAAGTCAGGCAGCCAGCAGGCCGGAAACCGAGCACATGAAAACACAAAAATTCAAATGACAAAAGAAGAGAAATACATGTAACCAGATGCTCATATCTGCAATATATGGTGCACTGACTTGTTGTAACAATCCACTTCCATTGGTGTAAACACTTGTTGATTTAGCACACTTGACTGTTCAAACAACTTCTGTGCACCACTGATATCGCTCAGTGCAAGGTTGTTTACAAACCAGCTCAATGCATGAAATAAGCGGGACTTATTTTCAGTCTGTCCACCTAATCCCAAACAATATACAGTAACAGAAAGGAATCTCTAGAATTAGAGCCCAAGCCATACCAGGAAGTATCTGCGTGAGACTTAGAAGTCTTTCACCAAGCACCCAAGTGTAGCAATCTAAAGCAGCCAAGAAGTCCTCCAACCATGAGACGAGCTGATCCAGTGAGAAGCTACTACAAATGGTAAGACAATCTGGATACGTCCAAATGCCACCACGACTTCCAGCTGACTCAAATCTGACAAATTGAGAACATCAACACAACGTTCCAGCAGCCATAAAACCGATGTCTGAAAACTTACTTCTTGTTGAAGTATGAAGCTGAAAACTGCTGCAGTCCCTTCAGCATCCAGCTCTTTGGAGTTTCCCGATCTATAAAATCACAAGTGATGTTGACAACTTAACTGAATGTAATGCAAATATATATGGGTTACTGGATGCATGTGGCACCAACGAGCAAAAGAGTCTCATGCAAACATGTCTGGCTTCAGTTTCTGGTCTACCACACTGTGATAAGAGCCACTCAATAAGATATCCAATATTCGCTTCACGAAATCCTCTGCAACAACTCAACTCAATCATGATAAATAACAACAAACCCTAAATGTAATAGCTGACCGAGGTTTTCGTCGATCCTTGTTGCCTTTCAGTAGAAGTGCAGATTTAGCTTTGATCATTCTTTCCAAGTGTATGATCACGTGCGTGCACTGCTCTTGAGTTCCAAGTGACTTGTCGTCCTTGTGAGCCATTCGTAAACTGTACACATATGCGACAAGCAAATCCAGCACAAACAAATCAACAAGCCTCTCCTCCTCTCTATCACAAATCAAAAACAGAAAAGAAAATAAGCATTTCATGACACTGCCATGACAGGATGCATAGGCGTAGGAAGCAGGGGGGGCCTGAGGGGCACATGCCTCTCCACTATTTTGGCTAAGTTTGATTTTGGCCAAGATGTTTTCAACTTTAGCCGTGTACCTGTCAAGTGACCTGCTAACATTTAGGAATGACAGACGTAGAAACATTGACATAATATATTGAACTAACACTATAGTGTTAATGTTGGTTTACTGGTTTTTTTGCTGTGTACTACACATATATGTGAATAATTAATAACACATTTAGCCTTGTTTGCCGAGCCACGCCCCCTAGGCAAATGTGTGCCCCTCAACCAAACCTAAGTTCCTATGCGGCTGAGGTGTAAAGCCACTGTACAGCCACAAACAAGCATTTACTCCAATTGCCATATTGAGTTTGGTCTCAAGCTTTAATCTTCGCACCAACTGTCTTGCCATCTGTATTACAGCTACTTACAAGCATTAAAAATGTTGATGACATCTACAGTTACCTGAATACGCGTTACTCAAACTATGGTCAGAAATCTCAAACAGTGAGAATGTACATACGCCTACATGACCAACACAACTATATGTCAAAAGCTGCAAAAATCACAACCGTTCATGGAAGGGCTCAAAATCATATATTTTTTGAAAACCACTTTCTTGTGTAAAATACGACAAAACTTGACAGCTGTAACATGCAGATCCAAGAAGCAAGTCAAATTACCTAAAGATCGTGTAGATGTTGTTAAAGGCAATGGAAGCGCCTAGTCTCTTGAATGGATTTGGATGTTGAGAAAGACTCTGGAGTCTGAGTAACAAAGATTTCACATTGTAAGGCCTTTTCTCTAATTGCTTAAAAAATGACAAAAACAAATAATCAGCTAACAAAACCTTGGAATTAACCAACACCTACCTTTGGTGTTGTCTGTTTGATTGACCAGTGCAGAAACTCTCTGATGCACTCCGAGCCAAAATCACGAACAGAGGTATTCTTTGAGTCAACAACACAGTCCTAAAAGATCCACTCGCACTCTTTCCGTCTCCCCAGTAATCTTACTGGCATCGACTTACCATGATCACCTCCAGTAGAATCACAGTTTCTGGGCTTTCGTACATCTTGTTGCCTGTAAACCAGTGAATGAGCTGAAACGTTAGCGGTCTAAAGAGCTGTACTGCAACCTATTACAATGGAAGACAATATTGCCAGAAAGATGATAAATGAAAATAATAAACAACCTTTTCCACATCACATGACAATCCCATAATGACTGGAAAAATGCGTTTGTATAAAGCAATCATCAGAGACTATAGACACACATTACGGCAGCTACGTACAATAAAAGTAAGAAACAACACGAACAAACAACACACCTTGCCCTTGGTGGTCTCGGGCTGAATTGCTCCTTTACCAATTAGAAATACCATCATACTGTGCAGAAGCTCGCATGCTGCCACCTACAAGTAAAAAACAACATCAGAAACTTCAAGAGTAATACCTTGCACCATTAATGTAACCTTTGTTTGTCGATCAGTAGCAGTCAATGCCAATTCAGTAACTCTGGGCAAGAATGGATCTAAATAATTACGAACACAATTGTATAAAGTCTATGAATACTAAAATGCAGTGCAATTCATAACCAGAAGGCTCACCGAGATAGATAGTTGGCTTCATGTCATGAAAAGGTATAGCAAAGTCTAGTCGTTTCTCGGGGTCCCATGCAATTGCTGATTTGAGTGACTCTTTGTCGGTCGTGTCCACAAGACTGACATTGTGCTCTCCACCGAGAGAACCAAGAAATTGAGCAATACGCAAACGCAACTTGCGTAGTGGTGTCTCATTGCTCTATATAGACATGCAACTGATGGCAAGACATCAGCAGATAGATAGCCAACAACTTACTGCCATGCCTTCCTTCAGAGCCTTTAGAACTTTCACAGGAAATTTACCTTTACCACGAGAACTAGATGATCCTCGAGAACACAAAGTAACAACGTCCCTATTTTCTTCAGCGAATGAATCTATTGTGCAAAGATATAAAAGTTCTAATAAACCAGGAATTACCAACTCGTAAAGGATACTTACCTGTCTCAGCTGCACTCTGAAGATACGCATCCAGACACGGCAAGATATGTGGAAGATGTGGTTTAAACAGAGCTAATGGCAGCTCTCTTGTCCATGACTCAAGAGCAATGATTGCTGACTCGGCAAGAGCGATGTAGCTCACACCCAACTCTAATGCAATCTATTATACACAGAACAATAACACAAAAAGGCCTGCTGTGATGTATCATCACAACACCTGCACTGCAGAGACTACTGCATGAATATCAGTCTCTACAAACTCTTTAGGAGCTGAAAGAATGAGATTCAAACATGACAGCTGGAGATCATGTTTGTATTGCTTGAGTCTTTCTAAAACCTGACAATCAAATACCCACAGACTTGCCCATGAAGCATGTTACATATAAACCAGTGAATGAGACTACACAAACTTCTTTCAGGAACTTGCGAAACAAAGTGAAACAAAAGCTCTTTTCCGTAACTTCAACAGCATCTGTTTCCATAGATTCACTCTCTATTAATGACAAGTCCTACAACAACGACAAATCATAACTGAAAGCTTACATAAACTAATAGTTTAACTTTAGTTAACAACTGCCATCAAAGTGCTAACCGATGCCCCTTGTGCAATCTGCACAATAGTAATGTTGTTGTGCAGTTACATTTCATGTGCAACTGCATAACAACACTTCACGTTTCAAACAGATACATTAGAGCAAATAACTGCCTGACTATAGTAACAGAATATACATAGACTATTGGAGCAGAATTCAATTAATACTCTATCATAACTGACCTGCGATTCAAAGTATCTAATCTTTGCACAAATTGTCAGACCGGTTGCCAATAGTTTGTAGAAACCACTTACAAGTGGTCGTCTGTCATCAAGAAAGCAGCATAACTAAACTACAACGTTGCAACACAGACTTGCTCTCACTTCGCCGACATTGAGATGAGTTCACGACTAAACACATACACCCATCTTCTAAACCGATGAGGCTCTACCACAGGCAAGACAGCTCTGGAAACACAACATTTTTACATCTAATGCCAGTAAACAAAAACAGAAACAAACCTGCAGAAATCTACCAAGTTGAGAAACACATAAAAGTCCTTTACTACATTTGCTTGGAGGTTGGCCGTTAGATCTGACACAGCCAGTGGAGAAACAAAAGTAGAGTCTGACTCTTTGCTGTCCTCAGAATCCACCTTACAGCATGAGAGCAGAATAAGCACTTTGTCCGTAAATTCTAAACTAAAAGGCAAACCTCATCTGATGTTTTAGTTGCTGATAGGTCAAGCTTGCGAACAATTCTCAACACAGACTCAATCAGACTATCATATAAGGTTGTGTAAAGATATTGACGCTCTGTAGGAGACAGATGACTAACAGCTGCTTCCTACAAAATCATTAATAAACATTACTAAGTTCAAACTTACATAGAGTCCCTATGTGTACCTCATGTCGTTTAGGTACCATGATATGAAACCAGAAATCAACATAATCATTGTAGGAAGTTGAATTCTTTGTGGCACTTCCTTCTGCAAAAGTGGTGACACCCTGTAGATAGTACATCAAGAGAAGTTCGTGAGACAAATCAGATGTTGCAGCACATAAAGTCTATTAACCATTTTGTGGTCTCGTGCCTATCTTCCAAAGAAAAACTTAAAAACCAGAAGCCATCTATGAGGGGATCACACAACCCACGCACCAATGTATGTATTACTAAATGAGTTTATTAATATATTAATCAAATTGCGCCCATTTTGGAACCCGTTCAAAATTTGGCATGATCTTCATATTCTGAAAATTTCATATCGATATGTTAAGCTGTACAAGAGATAGCACATTGGCAAATATACATCCACACACCACGCACGTGCGCGCACACACACACACACACACACACACACACACACACACACACACACACACACACACACACAAACACAACACTTCTGAAAACATTACAAACTCGCTCCACTGTGCTATGTGAGTTGTCAATACAAACATAGAATTTTAATATATATTTAAATTTCAAAAAAAAATTAAATACAAAATTACTAATTTCAGTCTTCTAACTAACATACTTGAAGTGATACTGGATGAGAAAATGTCCTGAGTAAGCCTTGGTAAACTACACAGACAAGAAGTCACAGAACAGCATACACAACAATACAAGCACTATGTGTACCAATGCTTGACACAAACGTCTTCAATAGGCCACCTCGTTGTGCAATAATAGCAAAAAGTCTATTGACTGCCCGGTATGCAGCAACACGAATAGAAGGACTTAGTCTTGGAAAATGTTCAAACAGCAACACAACAAGTCGTTCCAGAGATCCCAGAAAGTCACCAGTAACCTAACAACCAGGTTATCATTAAAAGTAAATAACAACACACATTTAGTGCTATTATAGTATAGAAACTTGTAAAGTCTCCTTACATTGTGTATTTCCTTGATTATGCTTGCTAATGATGTCAGGAAGTTGGGAAGATGATAGATTTTTTCTTCCAAAACTTCACCTTCACTAGTACAGAAACAGACATTTACACCAGGGCAATGGCAAAACGTCCTAAATACAATTGCGTACTCACGCAAGCTGCATGTGCACTTGCTGACGCATATGAGCATCCAAATGCACACACACACGCACACACACACGCACACACACACACACACACACACACACACACACACACACACACACACACACACACCACCACCACCACCAAAGTCACCAAGAAAGCAAAATACATACCTTGTAAACAGGTGTTCACTTCTTCTGATCATCTGATCAAACATGAATTTGACATCTTCATCTTTCATCAACATTTTACAAGGCTAGCAATAACAAATGTTCCTTCCTTCATTTTCTTTCTAAATTTTACGATATCAACTCACTGCAGCAAAATATCCATAACCTCTGACTGCTATAGACATTTCCCTTGTTCCTGTTGTAGTAGACTCAATGAGATCTTGAAATATCCGAATAAAAGTCTGAAAACTCAAAAGTAAGAAAGAGTGCAATAGGAGTATATTGACACTGTACAAACCTTGAAGACTGAAATGCTCGCTTCATTTGCTTGACCTCCATCAACTATTTGCTGAGAAACCTGGGCAAGCGTATCCACAAAAGTAAATACAAATGTGTTAGTGGCCATAAACAACAGTACAGTACATAAACTCTTTCAATTGACCATGCACATAAAGTACGGAAGTGCCAGCAGCTTATTTCCAAATTCACCCTAGTTGTCTTTTTAAAACCTTGCAAAGTGTGATACTAATGTGACAGGAGATTTGAATACAAAACCACACAACACATAGATGAGAAGTATACTTAATTAACTAAAGAGCCGCACAAACATAAAAATGCACTAATGCATATATAACAAAAATTAACTGAAATGCAGATGTAATTGCAAGCCCAAAATATTTTGCAGACTACTTCTTCTATCAGATACATATCGTAATGTCGCATACAAAAACCTTGCATATTTCTGTATATAAGCCAAATTGAAATTCAGGCTAATATTTAAGGCACTCAAAAACGGTTATATTCACAACAAGGTTATGTGCCATTTGAACAAGCAAGATGTACCAGGTGTATTATTACTGCAGACATGACAAACATATACCATTTGAAAAAGCAAGATTTGTTAAGATATTGACAGCACACTATTACACATGCGCATGTGCACATGCACGTAGACATGCTGAGTGTCTTGAACAAAAGCTCGGCTTCTACACACGACCGGCTTGTACACAGCACGAGGTCTTCAATTTTGCGGCTTTCATTTGAGATTGGCTTTACACATGACATTACGGTATACAACATAAGACTGGAAATCTGCACACAACAGCCTAGCAAACGTACACTTTGCACAAAACGACCAAATCACCTAGAACGATCCCGGCACGTATAAAGCACCGCGTAACATCATGCAAACAACTTAATTAAACAAAAAATCATAGAAACCATCTTTATAATTAGACGTCTCACCTGTTGTAGGAATGCTTCCAATGCATCAAAAGCAGCAAATTTCATGTCTTTGTTAACATGATTACACCATTTGAACATGACAGCATACACGCCCTACAAAGCAGGACATGCCATACACACAATTGCCAAAAATCAGAATCTAAGATACCACCACCTGATGGTCTTTTGTGAGATATTCAGGAAACAAGCCAGCATGTCGTGCTAGCAAGGCAAGACCTCCTAGAAAGCATAACGCAACTCTTCATAACCAGAAAGAACCTTCATAGCAGTAACAGAGAATAACCATAGACACTTCTAATGTAAAGACAAATGCCTAATCTAACATACCAATATAGAACAATAAGCTGTTTACCATATTATGTATTGGTGTGACTATTGAAACAGTTGTGTGTGTGTGTGTGTGTGTGTGTGTGTGTGTGTGTGTGCGTGGGTGTGGGTGTGTTCATGTGTGTGTGTGTGTGTGTGTGTGTGTGTGTGTGTGTGTGTGTGTTCGTGTGTGTCCGTGTGTGTGTGTGTGTGTGTGTGTGTGTGTGTGCGCGTGTGTGTGTGTGTGTGTGTGTGTGTGTGTGTGTGTGTGTGTGTGCACTCAGGCACAGGCACATGCCATTTTGCCCCAAATTTGCACCAACATCAAAAACGTCATTGTTTGCATAGTTCCACCACATCCAAGTATCCGAAAAGAAAGAAAACCATGCAAATTTATACACTGCCAAGTTAGACTTTCACAGAGCACAGTAACACTCGATTTTAAATCAAAACATCTCTGTCACAAGCCACTAGTAGTGTCACTGACACAGCATGAAATATTAGCATTCATTAATATCATAAGTACGCACCTTTGGGCACATCATATCGTGCTAATCTGACCTACACATAACAACACGATCTACACACTACAATCAACTTACGACTTTAAGTCCCTATACCTGAGGATCAATTGCTTTCCTGGTGTAACTAAAAAGTTCTGCAAGAACCTTAGAATCTGTTAGCAAACAAGTTGTACGTCACATTTGTAACACTTAGAAAACTTGATGTATCTAATCACCCGTTGGTGGAAAGTTCACTAGCAAAGCAGTAAGACCTTTCAAGCACCCAGATATGACAAGCATTTCTGGCTTCTTTGACTTCTTAGAAACCATCTGGTGATATAAAATGCAGCACAAGATAACAAACAATTACTACAAATCATGCATCAATAGATAATGCAGTGACAACATGATGACATAATCAAGTAGCAGTTTCCTGATAATTGACAGTTTTGTTTCTCTGAGTAATGAATATTTAGCCATGAATCCAAATTGTGATAGGTGCACCGAATAAAACTAATGCATATACCTTCCCAATGTCTAGATGTTTGAACCCAATTAATTGTGTTTATCAAGCAATGTTAACCAACAATACATAACATGACATGACTCAATAACCAAAACATAATTGTACATGTCTATAGAACTGGGAATCACCAGCAACTATCACGTTTTCGTCAAATGTTGAAATAGCAACTATGCTAAATTTGTAAGTAATGCCAAAGAGCCAGATAATATTGAACATCTTTCCCAAATTCTCTCCGAGTACAAAAAGAAGCAATGATTAGCTCTACAAAACTGTGTTGTACGTATCTCCTTTCAAGACTTTCACAGTGGCAATCCTAGAACTGCCGCTAATTCGAACAGTCACAATTGCAATACATGTAATAGAGCAATCAGGTAGTCATGTGGAACACTGTGCATGTAACTATACATGAAGTGGTTCACCTTAATTATTAAAACCTTTACAATTAATAATATATGTTATTACCCGAGGCGCAGAAGTGCTAAGGTACAGTAACGCCAGCAGTCACGTGATGAATAAAAACTCGACAACGTTGCCATGCCTACAGCACATGCGTTCATTGTCACAAGAACAGATGCCACCAGTTATGTACGTGTTGCAAGGGCTCACAAAACATTAGTGTTACTATGTCAACCACAATTTGTTTAGTTAATTAGATATGTCTTGGCATGAGGTGTCTAGTGACGTCCACGCGACCTTGTATCTCATGACATATTTGCATCCTCGTACACCTACTACGTTAGTAAGCTAAAAGCCAGGAGTTTAGTACGTACTATAGTGCTTCTCTATTTTCATAAGTTTCAGACAGATTTTGAAAATTCAAATCATTACCAATAAACCCTAAATTCAAGTACTTCAAATTGCTCAAAACTAAAAAATGTTTTAAACACACACAAACAAACAATTCTAATGCCTCTTCTGTCTATCAACTTTTGCATAATACATTGACCAAACAAGTCAACTGACAAATTGCTGCTGAGAAAAATATGCAAAGCGTGTTCAGAATTCAACATGCACTGACTGTGCTAACAGAAAAAATTGACAACAGACCAACATACATAAACAAGGGAATAAAATGTTATAAATTGAAATGGCAATATCAGAAAGTTTTACCCAAACGTACCTCTTCCTTGAGGTTGCTGAGATAAATGGTGAGCAGTCTGGAAGCAAAAGGCTCCATCTTTTCCGGAAACACTTCACCAATTGTTCCCAATAATTGATATATTCCACACCTCACTGAAACACAACAGTATTACCTAGGACACTAAAACGTATAGACACGGCTGAACTCTTTACCAGTTGCAGTGTGCTTTGTTGGTTGAGTGCAAGCCAGAAAGTATCTTTAAAACAAAATAAATAAAATTATACACAAGAGTTCATCTCAACATATCAGACTGGTGACAGTCATAATTCTCTACTACATTGACATTAAACGCCTGCATTCAGTACAAACAACATTATCCTCAATTTGACGGTATCATTTCACAGAGCTACATAGCTGTACAACAGCTCTCTCACTAGACTGTGCTCACAGCGAGCAATACACAAAACCAATCAAGCCTACCCTTTGCTATAACAATTTGTAAATTGTAAACAAGATTAGTCCACTTGCTGCTTGCCATTTTAGAACCATTTCTTTCACAAACTTCTGTGTAATAACTCTTAGTGTACGACAATCATCCCACCTCTAAGTGTCCTGGGGCAACCATATGCCAAATTTTAATGGCACATTCATTACTCCTGTTGCAAATACAATAAATCGAACAACAATGGAACCAATTACTTTACCTCTCAGCACATCCACAAGGGGTAAATATTTTAGTGCATGCTAACTTAATACCAAAATGTAGCTGTTAGTTTATACTGCCATGACAGCTGGAAACTGGTCAATTGGGTGGTAGCATTTGAAGTGGTCCCTTCAACACTTGTGACTCTCAAACGATGACATGTCAACCACAGCTTCCATCTCGCATGTGTAGGCTTGTTCAGAAAGAAAATGTCAAACTGAACGATAAAGTAGCTGTCAGCTGGTTGTCCCTGAGCAACCCTACTGTAGCCTCTCATTTCAGGTGTCCGGTCATTGGTTGTTGTGGGCACCCGGACAAACCGATTTGTCGTACACTGACTCTCATCATGTACATACAGTAGTGAATACATTAATGCCACAAATTTCATAAACAAATAGAATGATGTAAGTCACAGCTCTGAGATATCCAAATAAACATGCATTTTGCTGCACCACATTGGCATCACATCTAAGTCACAGGTGCACCAATAAATTCTATTTAAAATGGCAACAACGCATTTGACAAAAACATGATTGACGTTATTCCAAATCGACAATTTTGTGACTTGATATAAATTGAACTTCATACCATTGCAGTAATGTCATTAAACTAACAGAAACGACTTACTTTTCAACAACTTTTTCAATTTTCAGAGCTTCTTTCTGAGTAGAATGACGACACAACTGAATAACCTGTGATAAGGTACCATACAGTTAGCATACATGTATGACAGTAATTATACCGTAGCTCCTCACAGCAATAAATGGACCAAAAGTGGCTGCTTTCACACGACTGGCTTTCTCTCTTGTAAACAAAGATACACAAACATCCTACAGCATCAATGTACTTTAACACAACCAAATTATGTAATTAAACAAGGTGTACTATAATGCATTATACCTTGGCTGAAACGACGTAAGGTAGAAACTTTTTGCCCATCTTACCGACATAATTCTCAACTAGACGTAGAAGTTCCTCCTTGCAAGCTGCAAACTGAACATCAATATCATCACTCACACACTGATAAGACAGAAATCACTACACTCATCATCAAACAAACAACAAAGGCAAACGAAAAGCATTTGTGTTAACCAACAACAAAGAAAGAAAGATCGAAAGCTGCTGCTGTAGTACTGACTTCCATATTTATAAACTTTCACTACAATTTAATTTGTATTTAATCTAATCAAATTTTACTATTATCAATTAGTATTTGATACACTAATGAGAGTATAGGGGCAATGATACACAAGGCATCACAAGAAACAGTCCCTAACGGTTAGATAGCTTTTTCGCTTTCCAGCAAACGTGATTGTGACTACCCACCCAAGTAACACAACAAATCAATATAGCACTAAGCAAGCAATCAACAACAACTAAACGACAACACAAACAAAAGCCCTCCCTCAGCAGAGTCTGAAAACAATAGTAAACAGAATTAACAATTAGCAACATGCTCAGATAAGCCTCCACGTGAAGAACTCAAAAATTGCCTCAGCCATCAATCACTGCTGTGTCCATTAATTTAGCAATGTACAAATACTTCTATCGTACAATTTGCTCAATTTTAAAGAGTACAAATTAATACAAATGCTACATAACAAATATTGTGTATTTGGCACTCCGTGACTATTCTTTCTTTTGCCTTGCATTGGCCAATGTTTTGTATTCAACGTCGTCTGATACAAAAAGTGAGAATCATTATGTCTGTTGAGTCTCGTGCACCACTTCCCATCAGAAAGATCACAGTAACGACGTGTGTTCTCAAACACAAGACTCTCGTCTCGTATTTAAGCTTCATTCTTCAACTAGATAATATTTACAAACAAAGGCTAGGTAGCACCCTATATCTTGACAATTATAGCAAACTTTAAACTCAATATTTGCTAGCATGTGTCAGCAGTGGCGCAGCCAGAGGGGGTGCTCAGAGTGCTCGAGCACCCCGTGCCTTCTGTCTTGAATCACTGGTAGGAAATGTTCCGTCATCACTGCAAAGTTCAAATTAGTGCTGACACAGACAGTCCGTACTCCAAGGCAGGTACAGTACAACCTTGATTATCCAGACCTCAATTATTCAGACTTTCGATTATCCAGGCAAATTCTGTGTCCCCGACTTTTTGCGTTCCGGATAAAGGCACTATAATATATTTCACTTTGTACTCTAGGAATATGCTGTAGGTACAGCCTTTCATAAATGAGCAAATACATAACAGAGAATGTAATAATAATGTAATAAAAAGATAGCTGTTGATGACCCTTCTAGTGACCTGAATGTACAGTAAGTGTGGAAAGAGTGTGGTCTTGTACAGTAGAGAAAAATTAGTTGATATTTATCAACTTTTGATTATTGGACACTCGATTATCCGGACTTCTAACCTGTCTCCAGAGTAGTCCGGATAATCGAGGTTGTACTGTATGCACATGTGTGTAGTAAACTATGCTTGTTGCGATTACTGTATACTAAGTGTACTGCAATGAGCTTGACTTTCTTCACATGCCAGCAACACTTTACAAGTTAAATGAATGTACATAATATATTGTTTATTGTACCCAAGAGCCCTTGGTTTGCAATCCTGGCTACGCATACAAACCTAACAGAATACATTCACTTTATCATATCAGCTAATCTTAACATTGCTGAAACGCCAAGCAGTCGTGTGTAGTATTAACAGGTTCATAAATTAAATTAATTATTAAAATTAATTATTAAAATTAATTATTAAAATTAATTATTAACATTAAGTATTAAAATTAATTATTAAAATTAGTTATTAAAATTAGTTATTAAAATTAGTTATTAAAATTAATTATTAAAATTAGTTATTAAAATTAATTATTAAAATTAATTATTAAATTAATTATTAAAATTAAGTATTAAAATTAGGTATTAAAATTAAGTATTAAAATTAATTATAAAATTAATTATTAAAAGTAAGTATTAAAATTAAGTATTAAAATTAAGTATTAAAATTAATTATTAAAATTAATTATAAAATTAATTATTAAAAGTAAGTATTAAAAGTAAGTATTAAAATTAAGTATTAAAATTAATTATAAAATTAATTATTAAAAGTAAGTATTAAAAGTAAGTATTAAAATTAAGTATTAAAATTAATTATTAAAATCAGACTAGTCAACCTCATCCGCTCCAGCAGCGTTTCTTAAAAAAGTAAATAGACCTCCTTCCTTGAACAAAAGAGACGAGTAGTACGCTGCACAAAAAAGGAAATCACATAAAGCAATTGTAAACTCATTTGTGTCAACCAACAGGTGAGCAAAACCAACTGACCGAGTTCTGATTCTGACAAACTTGACATACACATTAGAAAAATGTCTTCTGCAACGTTGTTCCCTTCGTTCGCTCTCTGTGCAGACGTAGACTGCAAAAGGCCGTTGAGCTCGCGGAGAAGAGAGTGCAGGCGGTCCGCCATTGCGCGCGTTTCCTCGGACCCAGACTCTTTGGACGCGCGAATTACAATTAAAATCAATTAATATGTTTATATATGGGTTGAACGCTACAACGTGCTCCTAACGATAACTATTAATAACTCACAACAACGTACACGACAAGCAGGGAAGCTTTAAACTTTGTATATTTGTGTATTGTCTAATTAAATAATTGTTTAATTAATTAATTATGTACAAATTGATCTCTTATGACTGCCCAAAGCAATACATGTAGCGTATAGTCTTTGACAAAAGACAGGAACAAGATAAAATTAAACTTGACTAATTAATTAATAAATTAATATCTACTTATAAATTAATATCTACTTATCAAACAAATTAATTAATTAACGTTTTCAGTATAGACCTCTCTAGAGTAGCAGTGAATAGATGGCAACATTTGAAATAACAGGCACCTAGAGACACTCTACTAGTACCTACTAAAATATTAGAGTGTTGAGAGGTGAAACAGAACCAAGTCACTAGAAAGGCAACATCACGTGATACAGTCCCGTTGCTAATCCTCGCACGGAAGGACCACCGAAAGCAAAGGCAGGCCTAAAACTGTACATCTACGATGGTGAAGCCGTGACTGCATGTTAGAGTACTAGCCCAAAATAATTATAATATCCAGGCACTGGCTCTGGCCCGTTTTAGGAAGTGATATACCTACCGTACAGCCTACTGCAGCATGATCCACATTTTTACTAATAAATATTGTCTTGCCTGCACACTCACGGTAGATTACCACATCTTGAGAGTGTGAGGAAATACTGCCACTAATCACAGGCGCCTAGACCATTTGACACATGCTTACCTGTCTATCTCTAACTAAGTGTCAACACAAATGAGAAAGACATCTTTGCCCCTGGAATCTCGTGTACATATGATCGAGTGCTCTTGTACAGTACATACAAAGCTCGGTACAGTCTCGATCAATGGACATGGATTACATTGCATGTCTTGTTCCATTTTTTATCATGCATACTAGCAATGTCTTCTACTAGACATGCAATACAGCATTTGTCTTGCGTAGCTATGAGTTCTACGTGAACCTGTGACTTGCTAGTGAAAGGTGGCCAGAGACACCATTGTTACATAACAGAAACTGAAGTAGGGAGTGTTAGGCAACTCCAATGTGTTCAACAGTTTACTTTATTGTTAAACTTTGTATTTATTACATGCTCTTTCGTCATGCATGGCAACATCTACACATATTGATTCCAATTGAATTCCGAATTTTCCCAGTTGCTCTAATTAATTCCTTCACATTATAGTTTAACTATATAATTTAAAATTCCTGACAAATAACACAAATGTCAATGTCAGTAATAAAGAATCTAGAGAATAGACTAGAAAAGCAGTCTACCTAAAAACAATATCAACTGCAAGTATCAAGATAACTAACTTCAATACACAAAAAGTACTCCAATGATTAATCATCAAAATAATTCAGAAATAGTGATATCCTTATTAGACCCTAGAGATCATGTCTCATCATCAATGGTATCATCATTGACCAGCAACAAGTATTGCTGATATTTGGTCCAACGAAATGTAGAATTGTTTTTCATTGCCTTGACCCTTTCAAGAAACAACTTCTTGGCATAGCTGTACAATTGAATATCTAAATCGTTTGTTTCCTCGATCTTTGCTATGTCGTCGTCTGTCAATACTTCTTGTTCTGCTCTTGCGTTCACCTTGCTCTCATTTCTCATACTAAACTGATCCATGAATTTCAAACCAAACGTGTACTCAAACAACTCCTTGGTCTCAGTCTGGTATTCGTTGAGCCCAAAATAGGCAAGAGTTCGAAGATTAATCATAGCACTGTTGAGCATCATTTCATCTCTCTCCTTTTGTGGGTAAGTATTTGTGTTATAACAATCAACTAGACTCAGATTGGCCAGCATCCGTGTCTGGCGATTAATTCCAAGATTCGACTTGCAGCTTAAAAAGTTATCGAGTGATACATTTGGCCATCTCTTTCTCTTCGAAAATCCTGGATAGCAATCCGGCAGCTGCTTCTGCGTTACTGGTTTCTTGTTGCAGTGATGCTGTGAAGCCCATGTTGCACCACGTTTCACATGAGCAAATTCACTAAGGAAACGAGCCACTGGCTCCCTCAGAATCGTCACATAAAAGAATTGACGCTCTTTCGGTCCTTCCTTTCTATTTATAGTTTTTTCAACACACTCATGCAATTCAGTCCAATCAGCATGAAGACCACAGGGCCAACCTCTTGTAAAGCGAGAAAAGAGCCACATCTCCTTCTCAGACTTAGACTCTCCAGGTGACTTCCCTGGTCGAAAACATTTTGAGCCTTTAGGAGCCTTCATTGCCCTACCACTTCCCTTTCTAGGAACTTGACAAGGTCTCCCGACGTCCAAAAACAAAAGATGACGACCGAACTCTGTTCCCCCAGTCTTCTGAATATGAAGAAACACCATGACGCCCGAGTTTTCCACTTCGATATCCACTCTTGCGGCTCTGTAATCGGGTTTCGGGTTTGGTTTTTCCACTAGTAATTCTGTGCTTGTTGTAGCACGACGAGGTGACGCGTAAACGTAAATAACGACCAGAATGCAGAGCGACACGCCGGCGAAGATTGTAGTGCCACAATTAGATCGATTGCGGGGGAACCTCATTTCCTCGCGGCACACTGGCATATGTTCTCCATCAACAGCACCGTCACAAATAGGTGTGAGACGCCGGACGTAAACTGTGAAAACGCAACCTCGTTGAGACACGTCTGCCCCCACTCGCGCATGCGCGTAATTAGTGACGATCGAAACGAGCAAGCACAGAGAGCCACTAAATTAATATATTAGTAAAAGTTTGACAGCTAGTAGACTGGCTCTTTTGCTACTTCATAGTCTTGCAAGAAATTATCGATTTTTTAACTAACACAAAAATCTAAGCGTCTCGTCATTGCATTCAATGAGATTTTAAAGTACAAACTCATTAGCAAGAATTATATACTTTAATGACAGACACAATGTACGTTAGTCTGGTTTGTCAGTAGAAATTCTTGTAACCAATGCAGCCAGTTGACACTCGAGATCCGTCAGGCGATCGCTCAAATGCTTCTCTAGTCGACGGAAATCTTCTCTGATGCATTGCATCGTCAACATCAAGTCGTTATCAATCGACTTCCTGTCTACTTGACAACATTCTTTGCTCGTGTTTATTCCTGACACGACCTGATAATAAAAACGATTAATTAAATGTAGTAAAAACAGTTTTGTTAGCCATACGGGTATGATACAAAATAAATATATAATTATTATCATTATTATTTATGGTACATGACAAGTTAATTAACAGAAAACTTACAACTTACATTGTTTATAGTAGAGGTTAGCTCTTCGACATCGCCTTTCTTAGCTGTATCTTCCGATATTTGTTTCCGATAATGGCGTTGAAGTTGTTCAACTAGTTGGTTATTTGCCCACGTGATCTTTGTAAGAAAATTGACATCGAAGTTGCAAACATGTTGATGTTTACTCTTTGACGGAGACTAAACAGCAAATGATCAAGTAAACCAGTCAGTGTAGCAAATGCAAATTAGTTAATTAATTAGTATGACTATGCATGGTGGTTCACTGCGTTGCAGCATCATGCATGCACTGACATGTAGCTCAGACATTTTGATAAGTTTGAGATGAGTCTCGTTAATTAAAATCTCATGTGCGTGTCTAATTACACCGCCACTAGTCTAGGCTAATCATAGTTAGTGATAATACAATAGTTTATCCTAATAATATAATTCTAGAAATATATAATATAATATATGCTAATCATAGTGATTAACGCAGGTAATCTTTAAGGAAACTGCACTTTTAATGTCCTACAAACATCTATATATATATATATATATATATATATATATATATATATGTAATATTTAATTGAACATCATGACTACATGTAACACGGAAAAAAGACTGGATGTGCGAGAAAAGTATGATTTTTTATCTGATTTTGTCCCAAATGGAGAATGCCGGCAGGGGCGTACCGTGGCCATTGGAATTGGGGGGGCTGAAATACCCGAACACTGACACGCCCCTTTGACAAAAATTGTATTAGTAGCAACAATGCAGACCACAAAGTATTACGTTTACTCGTATACATATATACAGTATGGAGCAGACTAAACAAGCACCTATTTACTGAAAAATCATCCTGCGGTTTCCTCTTGCACAGAACTCTTACAAAAAGCTACGTAACGCTAGTTTTCACCTGACAAAATGGGAAACGCCCACAAAAACTGGGGGGGCTATAGCCCATTTAGCCCATGCCACGGTACGCCCCTGATGCCGGAAGCCCACGACAGCGGGAATCGTTCTTGCTACAAAGGTAGCAAACGTAGAGGACGTGCAACGTAGAGCAGAGAAACGGTGTACCAAAAACAAAACCTTCAGACTTCCCATCACGCGCAGGTGTCACGTGCTTCGACTGGAGTAGTGAAGCCTTGTATAAATGGTATTAGACTAATTATGATTAGAAGCGAAAAGTCTGGTGTGAACTAATACCGTCACTAGTACTGTGCACGTGTCAAGACGTTCAAGAGCAGTTCGTTGTCGTTTCCTACTTACATCTGTGAGCTAGACAATCACTATGTACATGTAGCTCTTGTCAAATTTTTCTTGATACACGTTTTTGTCTATGTTACATTAAACCGGGCACTTTACTTAAAATTTAGTTACAGGCAAGTCTCCTGTTAGCGTGAAACGTTAGTGGAATTGTCTCTATTTTGCTGCTTTGTTTGTGTATGTACACGCGCGCGCGCGCGCACACACACATACACACACACACACACACACACACACACACACACACACACACACACACACACACACACACACACACACACACACACACACACACACCACTACACTAAGCATTCGATCACTTACACAAGCGTATCGTCTCGGTATAGACAATATGTTGAACGGCACAGGAATAAGTTGAACAAATCCAGCAAATACAATATTCGCTCGTGCATACTTCCATTCTTGATCGGCATTTTCCTGAGAAGTAAACAAATTCCTACTCAGTAAAACAACATCACATAATTAAATCAGATAAACTTACCTGTACGTTTTCAAATGACGTAGATATAAGAGCAATCAACAGATTTGTTAGTGCAATGACTGCCGCGACCATCCATATAGCTAACATAAACGTGCCAATTATTGTCTCAGCTGGAGTCGTTTGCGTTCCCGTTATTTCGAACTCTTCGAGATCGATTACGCCAAACAAACCCCAAAACAACGACTGAAGACAATTAAATACCCTAGGAGAAAAATAGTGTCAATTTAAGTGAGCATGAGCAATATACGGGACGTTTGATACCCATCGACGGATGGAGGTACCTGTCCTTTCATCGTTTCATTGACTTCGCCGGAACTGTTGGTTTCAGCCGAATTCAAAGTGTCGTGAGCGTAGAAGTTGTAAGACGAATAAATAGCTGCAACACAAACTGAAAAACCGAACAAGAACACGGCGAGAATGACGAGAAACTTCGCGACGTCGATAGCGACGCGACGGAACGATATCTGAATCGGACCGAGTATGGAGTGAGCTTGCCAAAACGTCATAATGCGAACACATGCGATGAGACCGATAAATCCTAGAAGATGAACCGCTGCTCGCTGCAAATGAGACCGGTACTGATGATGACCGTCGGATGCGACGACGACAAGTCGAAGAAGAAAGTAGATTGTCAGTAAATTGACGACTGCAATGTCCATCCACTTTTTAAAGCTATCAAAATTAAAGTAACGCTTTCGTTTTAGACGTCTCAGCTGACAAATCTCTGTCTCGACTGATCCAAAAAGAAAGAGACACATAATTGCTTCTGTAGAAGTAAAGTGTGACATGGAGCTTCCTTTGTGAATGACGACGACCATGAGTACAACAAAAAGAATCAATGATATACTATGAGCAATATACGGTAGGATAGCCATCGGTGTCGTAGGAAACGAGATGAACAACCTTTTCAGTACCCTTACAAAAGAACTTGCAGTCCCAGACGTATTGTTCCTGTGCAGAGGAGTTAATACCCAAACGAATGGAGCGGCTAGGGAGTACATCAGAACGTGAACCACAAACAGCAGTAACGATTTTAACAACTCTAGCCAACTGAAATGCTGCCTAGAACCATACCAGACGTCCGTAACTGCTCTCTGCACTACAGAGTTAGAAATGAACTGCACCATGCAGAAACACAGACAACAGTCAGAACGGTTAGACAATAAAAGTGATTACCCATTCCACACTTACTATTTTCTGCTGATTTCTTACGCTTCCTTCAAGTATATCCTTTTCTAGAGCCGTACGAGCATCGGTGAGTGATGCGTTCTCCATCATGTCCACAGCTACTGTCTCAAATTTGTCTGCCATTTCCTGACACTCTTCTCGATTGAAGTAATCGATGTCAGTCATTTTCTTATACAAGCGACTCAAGCGAAGAGCCATTTGCAACGGTCTTGCCGACGCCATGATCAACTTGGTTCCTTCCGCAGCCAGTGGAGATAAAAATTCGTAATCCCTATGGAAAAGCTGAGCATCGACAGTGTTGCTTCCTGCGAAACTCATCGCTATAATTCTAGCGTCGTCGGCCGAGTTTCTAGATGGAGCACCGCACAATGAGCTCGACGGATCACTATTGCTGAACGATCCTGCAAGAGGAACCGCCCCTCTATTTAGCAAGAGCTTGATTTTTGCTTTAGCGTCTCTCGCACAAATAGCAGCCTCCAACAAAACAGGACATTTGACGTCAGCGTTCGGATTTGCACCATTGTCGAGCAAAAACTTTACATGCAAACACAAACAAATTTGCAATAAAATTGATTGATAGTCAATATTAATTAATTAATAGAATCCGTAGATACCTTCACCGATTCTGAACTTCCGTAAGTCGCTGCAAATGCCAGCAAATTGTCGACGATGCCAGAAAAGTCCAGCGGTGTCTCTTCTATGGTGCTCTGCAAGAAAGCGGCCCAATCGGGTCGGGTCGCTATCACGTGACACAAGATGGTACAGAACCATCGGTTGTCCGGTGGCCAAGACCAGACTCGTCTCTCCACCAGATTTCGGCGATACGTCTCTAGATTGACGTCCTTTATAGCATGATTCTACAAACAGAATCAAACTCTTTCATAATTTTAAGTAAATTAATAATTCCATGCACGTTAATTAATAAGGTGCATGCGTGGTTTGTTTGACGTACCAAATACAGACGCTTGAACTCTTCATCTGCAAACACATCTTCAGACGACTTTGCAAACAAAACGCGACAAATGTCGGTCGGTACGTTAGATACAATAGCCTGATGTACAGATGTGTTTCCTTGCCAGTCTTTCACATTCACGTTACCGCCGTACAAGAGGAGCAACTGCATGACTGCGGAACAAAATCACGTGACTTTCGCCAAACGTTAACATCGACCGACACTCTAGAGACTCGCCCTGCAAATCTTCGGCGACGTTTTCGTCGTCGACCGGACTGTCTGGCTGATAGCGACGTAGTACCTCATGCATTGCAGTCCTCTTCTTGCCGCCGTACCGTTTGTTGGGATCGGCACCTTTCTCGAGTATCTCTTTTACCGCCTCGGCTCGATTGCTGTTTTGTGACGTCACTGCACGCAGCAGAGACTTTGTCAACTCATCTTCTTCTTCGTTTACCGTTTCACTTTGAAAGTTTCTCGTCAGTTCAGAGTACAATGCGTTTGTGAATGCCGTTTCGGCTTCGGTCGAATTAGTCGCTTGGTCGTTGGAACTGACTTTGCGCGACAGAAGATCATCAAGTTCCATCGAGCACAACAGTTGCAAATGTTACAATCCGGGTTACAAAGTGCATGTGTGGAGGGGTGTCGACACGCGGTCACTAGACCGGTGTTACTGTCACAGTGAGCGCGGAGGAAGGCTTGGCTTGCGAGGCCGTGTCCTTTGGAATTTGGCATCCCACGGAATTTGGTATCTCCGAGCCATGCTTATTTACTAGCTAGAGAGAATTTGGTATTTCGTTGAGAAGTTTTGCATCCCCGAACTGACTAGAAATTTAGTTCTTCAGATGATGTGACAATAACGCATCCTGCATATTACTGTACATACATATAAAGTTACAATCAATCATGTAAAATTTTTATCTCTAGATCAATAAGACATTTGGTTCGTTTAAATTCACATCTACATTCAGTGTACATGTACACCTAATGCGGAAAAAAATGCTATATAATATGAACAATAGTTGAGTTCGTAACAGCTGCAGTTAGCCAACATTTCCACTTATCCAACAGGGGTCCTGTCCCAAGGGGGTCGGACAAGTAACACGCGACTATATATGTCCCGTCTAGTCGCTAGATAATGCTGTGCTTAGCTTTAGAGCTAAGAGGAGGCGAAAGTAAACGTAAGTTTTCTGGAATTAGTCTCTAGAGTCGTTGAGAGTGCATGTGGTTACAACCGTTACAGATTATTCATTAATTAATTAAGTCTTAGAATGATTTCAACAAACTAATTGATTTAATTAATAAAAACCTGTTCATTCTCGTCATCTCAAAAATCTAATAGAACTGCATGAAGGCTTTTTTGTGTAGAGGAATGAGCTAAATTACCATGGAGCAATGCCAAAGCCAGAGTCTACAAACACAGACTACTTGACGTAATCGCAAGCGAAAGGAGAACATACCAGATACTAGATAAACTAACTTATAAATACTAGATAAACTAACTTACAAATACTAGATAAACTAACTTACAAATACTAGATAAACTAACTTATAAATACTAGATAAACTAACTTATAAATACTAGATAAACTAACTTATAAATGCTTATTTTTGAATAAACCTTGAACTTGTGAGTTGCTTAGTTTAGTGTGTTAGTTTCGTGTTAGCATAAATTAGTACTGTACGAGTTGTAATATAGTGGCACAAGACTCTGGAATAGATCAGTCATCAGACTGAACAGTTTACCTGTACGTCGTCTCTTGAACTCTAAAAGAAACCATCAAGTAATCCACGTACTGTAGCCTTGCATTAATTGTGACGTCACCTATTGTGACATCGCCTATATTATACGCTCTATTTCGACTATTCGAAAGCGAAAAACTGTATATTCCCTTGCGCGCTATGCTCTTGAATATCGTGCTTAGCAATCCGATCGATGTCGGACGCACTAGAGAGCTTTATCGCTCAAGGATCGACCACAGAAAGGGAGCCCACCTATTGAGACTGTTATCGTTACGTTCGTCTTCATTCGGTAAGCATGTCTGGAGAATTCGAGCAACAATGAGTCAAGCGTGAGGAAGTAGTAGGCGAACAAACAAATAGAAATTTCTGAAGCCAAATATCATTGGCTTGTGTGTCTCTAGTAGCTAACCTAACAACAAAACAAAGCAAACACAGAATCGCATCAACCCACTACCCTACTACTATTCTTATTTAAACGTCCTCTAACATAACTTTCTTCTACAAAAACAGTCAATAACTACTCATTGAAATCAGCAATCAGTCTCAGTCAATATCAATCAGTTTACCTTTCACAATAAACCTTGATCACTCGTTGTCACCCTTAGTTCCTGCAAAAAAATCAGTTGAAAAAGACAACAGCACAAGTGCACACATGCAAGTATCTGACCCAGACATTGAGCTTCAGAAAAGGTTCGATAAGCACCCTTGGGTTGGAACGTGATCTGTGCAGGCGTGTTACTGACATAAATAAAGTATATGGTAACACGGATACCAAAGGTGAAAGACTGAGACGAATCACATCTGACTTTGCTGTCAATATTCAAACAGAAATTGTGGTTGTATGGTTGAGGACCGGACAGAGTAGGTGTCACGTGAACAGGGTATTGCGAACCAGGGGGATCTGGAAAGCAATGTCCAGAAACTATGATCACGTGATGCAATGCCTCAACAGGTACATCCAAAGTGAACTTGATGTACTTGGCATGAGATATTGACATTAGCCCAACCTCGAATGAAGCATGGTCAATAACTGGTGCGACTGCTTTCCCTACAAGAGGACTAGCCACAGGAACTAAGTCATCACTCTTTTTGTCGTCGTCGTCGTCGTCGTCATCATCAGACGCTTTCTGCATAGATGTGAAAGATTTAGGTGATTGAGACTTGGGAAAATACACTACCAGTGTTGTAGTGGGTTTAGGTGACTCAGAACACAGTGGCAAAGCAATTGGTTTCTTCTGTGTATCATCGTCGTCATCATCACCATCATCGTCGTCGTCGTCGTCGTCGTCGTCGTCGTCATTACTGGTAACTTGCTTTAGTTGTGAGACAACCGAGTTGATGTCATCCACTAAACTCTGCAGGAAAGCGGGCAATGGTCTCAAAGATATGCTTGGAAGTGTTGGTTGAGAAGTATTGGTCGGTGTTTTAGAACCTGGGCTGACAAGAGGTGAAGGACAAATTGTGTCTTTAATTTCCCACTGGTATGGAGCGTTTGCATCATTGACGTATTGACACTGCTCTGAGACGTCCGAGAAGTCACAGATTCCATTGTCACCTCCAAACACATCTACAACAGATACAGCACTCGCTCAAGTCTGTTAAAAAATGAAAGACATTTTGTAAAAACACTCAAAACCCTTTGTCTAGATCAGTTGTGCACACATGTGCAATTAAATTATTGTTGCAGGGTCACCCCTAATAACAAGATCTTTTAATGTTGCTTATCAACATCAGAGTAGTTGGTGACAAAGAATTCAACAAGAATCTTGTTTTTCGAAACCTTCTCTTGTCCATGTTTTTAAGCTATCACAACATGCAATATAGAAAAATATACTTTGTGCAGAAGAGATACAAATGAGACCATTTAGCATCCACACAAGTGACCCTCAGTCTCTCTAATCCTTGCCACAAATTCCCACGGCTTCTTCAATTTTACAACAGACTTTAATAACACCAATTACAATAGCCACAGACAAAGAACAAACACAGTGACACAATGACACCAATTACAATGACCTCAGACAAAGAACAAACATAATGTCTCTAACAAACGTGTAGCCAAGTAACCACAGATGAGAAATACTATGAATAGGCTATTGCCACTCACTTACCCAATTGGCAAGTTGGTAGTTTCCCAATTATCAAGCCATTACGGCAGACAAGATTAGCTTCACCGACCAGCTTGTAACCTACTTCACATTTGTAGGTAGCAATTTGTAGCTGATCTGCAATGTTGACAATCTGAGGTCCCAAACCAAATTCAGGAGGAGAAGGAAATCGGCACGCTATGGCAACATAACATACAACATTTCAGTTAGTGCAAATTGTCCATGTTCTACACAACGTCACGTGATTAGCCTGGCACGCAGTCTAGTCAATTAGTACAAATCAAAATTTTCTCTGCGGTACTAATTAATTAATTAACTTATTTATTACGTGCGTACAATTGCAATTAATTAAAGTAGATAAGATCATGGAGGGAGGAACGTGCAGTGCACACTTGAATCAAAATGTAGGACGTTCACTAATGTTAGTCCCACTTCTGCATGCAACAAAATGTGTAGCCTCGACCTCCCAGACCCGATTCTAATTGGCGCTACACGAGTCTGGAGGACGAGGCTACCAAACGGCTTCCTCACCCACGCAGAGAGGTGCGTTGCCTTGCCATCTGCCGTCTTTACACTCTCTCACATGTTGACCGACAAGGTGGTAATTGCCGCGGCAACTGTAGGTGGCTTGGCCTGAACTCTTGCGCACGTCGGTTGTCACCAGACCACCGGGAGACGGAGCAGACAGAGTTGGACAAACTGAAACGGAAGGCGGACGATTATATTCGCGAATTTTGTTGTCGGTCGTTAGAACTTCCTTTACTTACGTGATTTCTCACACGTGGGGTTGGGTCCCAGCCACCTGCTCGCCAAGCAGACGCGGGTGTCGAACGTAGTGCTCACGTAGTAGCCCGGTTGACAAGAATATGTGGCTCTAGAGCTTGTCCCGCCGATAGAGCGATGGTCGATCCGCACCGAGCCTCTCAACGGTGGCTTGAGAGTGGGACAGGCTGAGCAGAAAATATGTCAGAGTGGAGGAGGCGATATAGCATGTGCGCAGACTCACTTGTCCATGCATGACAGAGAGTCAGAGTGAAACACAGAACAATCGCCGTAAACTGTCCGTGTTCAGACAGCATCTTGTCGCTGGTGTTGTGTAAGTGGTAATGATGATGAGCGTTGATGAGTTAGCAATCTAATAGCAGCTTCGGACCCTCACTACCATCTTCCGGACCAAGCCACAATTGTCGTAACTAATAAACTGTAATTATCTTTGATGTCGTTTCCTCATTGGTCAGGAATTTCTACCTTGTTTTTCATAATATTAGATATCTAAATATTATCTATTTACACAAACAACAACCTTCTGATGCAGTTCACAAAGAATGCGTTACTGCACGCAGTGTCTACAAACAGACGCCTAACAGGATGTGACATTGTCCTGATTTTGCAGAAACATACACAGAATAAACTTTGACCTCGAAATCCAAACTGAACTGTCTTGTTGCGTCATAATCTCATTGATGTGAAAAAAAAGACACCAAATATTACGTCGTGTCTGAAAGCATGTTTGGAAAGTTCTCTATAGACCCAGACTGAGTGTACTACCCGTTTTCACGCAACGGTATAAACTTAATTATCATAATTCACTAGTGATAGCTAGGCAAGGATTTGTATCCAGGATAGCTAAACTCTTCCGTTTTTGTATTGCTTCTGTTGACATGCAGACACCCTTGGATTTGATGGAGAGCCTAGAATGCTAGACTGCACAAATCTTTGGATTGCTGATATTTCACACCATGCAACAACCCTTTGCCACTATATCTCTATGCTTCTTTGGTTACGACTACTAGCTTGATCGTTCCAAACTCCTTTCCGATGACTTCTCTAAAAAAACAGGATGTACTCGGCGTACCCTATAATTAATTCTCCGTGTGTACCGTTCGAGGTCAGGAATGGGCAGTTTAGTTAAATTTGGTGAAGATTCGCTGCGCCGGTGTAGCAGCGGATTTGTCCCTCGAGTACAGAGTCCCCCGGGCCAAATGCGCTAGATTTGGCTAACAACTCGCGGATTTAGTGCCCTTACGTTCGATGAAGTTCACGCTATTGTTTCTGTTTCTTCGAGGTCAAATTGCAGCGTTTATGTATGTACGCTTCTTGCATGAAATTCAAATAAGATTTGCTTGCATTTGATCATGCAAGCGTTTTGCTGTCGCAGTTGCTATGCATTTTTAATTGGTTGTAATTGGTCGAAATCATCCAACGAGACGTGCTCAGCTTCCGGTTCGACGCTCAAATAAAATTCGGTTCTATTTGGACGCGTTGCGTCGAGCCATTTACAATTTGAGGTTAGTACGACGCGACGCACGCGACGCGACGCTCAAGCGTTATAGCATATTGTAAATCCAGCTGTATACGTAGTTAGAAAGCATGCAAACTACAGAGAACGCCAGCGGCGCATAGCTACAGAGCACAAAGCACCACGAACGGCATCTGTTGCTATCCACAGTGAGAAAAGACCGCGTGCCAAAAATTGAGCGCAGAAGTGCAGCGGTTTGTGAGCGTGTAGAGAACAAACTTTTTGGTGACGTCACGATCGATCTACCAACAAAACGCAAGCACAAAGCGAAGCACAGGGTATCGGTCACCGCGAAGAACACCAGTCGCTCCTCGACAGTAGAGACGGTCGCATGCTAGAGGAGAAGCGGAAAGGAGGCGGTTTGCGAGCACAGAGGCAACAAAAGATTCAAAATGGCTGCGCCTATTGTGAGGATTTCCAGACACACACACATAGTGTACTCTACCTAAATTTTCTAAGACTGAATTTGTCGTATCAAACATTTTAATTTCTCATATTTTCGCTAAAAACAGTGTTCAATCAAAGATAGTTTCTAGGTGTATAGACATATACATGTAGAACAAAATTAGAGATGAATGCTGAGCACTAAGAAACATGCAAGATGATCTACAAAATATACTGTATCTGTACAGGTGCTTTTTGATAGCTTAGATACAGACACGTACATTTACACTTTTCGTCATACTTTATCTGTAGATCTTGTACATTTAAAGCTCTCCTGGAGTTCGAGCTGCATACATGCAGTCTGTACAGACCGCAATATTTGCAGCAATGTGGCGTACAGCAAGAAGTATAGAGTCCGTTTCCGAATAGGAGAATACGTGAGAACTGAGGTTAGTGGATAAAGAATTGAAGAGCTGAGATGGGCGTAGTTAATTACTTAAACGGTTTCAGAATAGACACGTTTCGCTATGAACTTACGTTCAAAGGTTAAGTCAATACTTCAACTACATAAGCTTGCTAGCTACAGCTGTTTTCTTATCAATCCACAATTCAAAGTACGTCCGCGTCAGCTTTCAAGTAGTGGGCGTTGTAGCGGTGACTTTGAAGTTATCTGACATCTGGTGTAAATGAAGGAGCAGGGTAGGGCCAAGCGCGTGTCCTACAGTATTCATTAACTGATCTGGAACCGCCTCCTTGTGAGCTTTCCAAAGACGTCCGCTAAAGAAGATACGGGTTTTTTCCCACGTATTCTCCTATTCGGGAACGGACTTTAGCGATTACTTAGAGAAACAAAACACGTAAACGATAATTCAACACAGCAGAATGTCGAATACCTTTATTATTTATTTATCAGTGTGTTCTGTTAGGAACGATGCATTGCAGCTATATAAATGATGACGTCACACGGCTACTATTGCTCAATTTTTGTCCATCGATCTGGTCAGTCTGCAGCTAGCGCTGGTGTCAAAAACTAGAAAGACATTTACAGATAGACACTGTACCACTTGCATATGATTTTATGAAGACAAGAATTTTAAAAATCCAAACATTTAGTTAATATTAACTAAGCCACATATGGTAATTTGGGGTAACTCCGCATATTGCTTAGCAATCGACTTGCTTTAAAAATCATAATCCTACGTCAAGTAGTTTACTAATGGTAGAAAAGATTTAAATCCTAAACTGGAGGTAAGACGCCTCACGCTCCAACAGGTTAGGATATCCACGGAGTTGCCCCGGTCACGGAGTTACCCCGGATAATTATACGGGGTTTTTGCAAACCGTTATCATGGCGGCAAACTCAAACTCTGGTCTAGTCGAGAGTCACAGGTGGGAGACGACAACAGGACTAGACAAGATTCAAACGAAAGACGTCGATATTGCTGCTAACTGTACAAGTACAACTGATAGTGACAACGCGAGCGGTGGATTGTTCGAACGGATATCTAGTAAAACATTGCAAACGCGCAGACTTCCTGCGTGGATGTCGTGCGAAGACGACCCTAAAAAGAAGTCTAAAACATACGATAGCAGTCACTGTGGTGGTGGCTCTGTGTGTCCCGTATGTACGTCACAATCAAGACCGCCACTGACGTTCAATGGAGCCATTGAATATATACACAATGCTGCAGAAGCTGATTTCGTATGTGAGACTATTCTTGGCCGACAACCCGCACAGCTGGGATTTGACATTGAATGGAAAGTAACGTTTACTCGTGGACAAGCGCCATTGCAATGTCCGACTGCTCTCGTGCAGTTGTGTCTTTCGTCGACACGATGCTATCTATTTCAAGTGAGACGAATGAAAGCGTTTCCTTACAAGCTCAAGGAAATACTTGAAAGCCCGGATATATTGAAATTGGGTGTTGGTATTCGTGGGGACAGCTTCAAGCTTCATCGAGACTACGACATTCATTGTCAAGGAGTGATTGATCTCTCTTGTGTGGCAAATAAAATTTTAAGGTCATTTGAAACGTGGAGTCTGAAAGATCTTGTTTTGCATCTGTTTCACTTGGAGCTTTCGAAGGAAAATCGTGTTCGGTTGAGTAACTGGGAGGTGGCACTCTGTCCTGATCAGCAAGTTTATGCTGCTACGGATGCGTATGCTGGTTTATTAATTTATCAAAAACTGCAAAGTATTAGGACAGAGAGAGAAATACATTCAAACTGATTCGTCTGGTTTGATGTGATTATGGAGATTGTCTTTGATTGCCAAATGTATTTTTTCAAAGAGTTTTATTGCTTGAATGCTTGATAGCTTATTGTAATAGGTAGTTCTTCATACTTTTTAGTGATTTATTTGTCTACTATGATGTAAACCAGATATGAAGTAGTCAGGTGTACATGCATTTTCTTCCATATTGTAAGATATCACAATCAACTGGTAATTGCAGCCTATTCAACAAGATCTGTCGTTACCCCCTATAGCTAGTTGCATGCAATGCTGTCAACCCAATACACTTTAGTTCGACTTGTGTGTGTAAACCAATTTCAAAATAGAAAAAATGTGAACAATCTTTCATTGTCAAACTACCACTCAACTATTCAGCAATTCATGGCTGTCTTGAAAACAAAGAAATTGCATAGCTAGACGAATACAATTTCAACACTTTTGAAGGTCGAGGATGAACAGTGCCTCGAGAAACAGGTAGTGCCTGCATAAATCAACACGAACTATTCTAGGGTAATAGATGGAAAGGAAGGTAGGGTACTCACCGGAGTATTTGTACTAAATGCACATGATGTTGTACAAGAGTATTTCGGCGATGTCACAGGCAAAGCTCCAGCTGCACTTGTAACGCTTAGTGTCACTACTGCAGTGGTTACAAAGGGTAACCCAGTGCCAGTGGAATAGATATGGAACGAGGAAGCATTGCAGGTGGAATTATAAAGATTGGGATCTTGATATGAAAAGAAATTGCTGGTAATTCCAGCTCCAATAACTATCATTGCACCAGCCAAGAAGAGCAACAGTTTTTGACCGAGTGCTGTCCTCTTCTGTGATGGTGACATCATCGACTTAGGTTCCATTTCAAATTTGAAATTCTGTGTTGCACATTTGAAGCTGGCATCTTCAATTGTTGTTTTATTGAGACAACGTTGGTCTTTGTTCACGTCAGATGGTTCATCAACCAGTAAAGCCAATGAATCATGACATGAATTCTCATCGTCTTCGTTCTGGTCAACAATATCTTTAACTGAAACAGACAACAAGAGTACATGCACAACAGAATAAAACAAGTACATGTAGCTGCTATACAAAACGTTGTGACTACAAGAGCAGTTGGAGCATATTACTAAAATCTTCTTCACACAAACCCAAACACAAACACACACACACACACACACACAATTTGTGTGTATTCATAATCATACCTTGCAGGCATGTCTCTGTTTGTTCACAGTTGTCTTCAGACAAATTTTCCAACGAATCAGATACGACTCCCATTCGTTTCTGAGCCTTAATTAAAGCAAAAACATATACAACCTCAACATAATGACCAGAATTGCTACATAACAAAAACACCTTCATTGCTTCATCTATCCAGTCCAGTCTGAGAACAACAATTAAACCTCCTAAAGCCTATATAAACAAATAGATATTAATATTAAAATGTTACAAAGCTATTGACATTGCAAATTGCTAATTCTATTTTAGGACTCTCACAACATTAAATATTTTACATTGTGTAACCCTACTCAAAGTTATCAAATCAATAATAATCAATACATACAGCTGTACATATATAAATATAATAATAATAATAATAATAATAATAATATTTATTTCTATCACATCACACACAGTATTAATTAATTAGTTAACTTAATTAATCAATTAATCAGCTGCTATCTTGTAGAAATGCATAAAACGCTATAAATGTTTCTCATCTTGAATAGTTTCTAAACAACATGATACGAAATGAATCCTACTGTCACAATCAATAAATTGTGATTCCATCAGCAAAGAATAGAGGCAAAAAGGGATCGATAAAGAACCAAACTGACAAAAGGAATAAGACTGAGAACACCCATAAATGGCAGTATACAATACTCACAGTAACTGAGTTGTTGGCAAACTTAACTTAAATCATACAATATTTACTGTTAGCAGTAATTTCTTCAAGCTTTACTGTATTAAACCCAGTCTATGATACAAAGCAATTACAGTTAGTTCCACATACCATCACTACCAAGCCACACAACACTCCAATCCACAATCCTAAACAAAAGCAATCACCATGCAGCTCGTAAGCAGCACTTATATTATACTTTCAATAGATAGTTTCCATACCTATTATACCCTTCTTTCCGATCAATGCAAGAGGAACACCAATTGGCAAGCCGACAAAATAGCTGCCAATCAAGTTAAAAGCTGCTCCTGTTTTCTGACGACCAGCACCACGATAGACGCCTTGGATTGATCCCTACACATAAAGTATATATATATATATATATATATATATATATATATATATATATATATATATATATACATACATACATACATACATACATACACATATACATATATAATCAACCATCAGATTTACAAAGATGTACTTAGATCTTCATTCTTAGCATCAATAAGAAATATACAGACAGTATATAGAAATCATTAGTATAATGTAAAAACCATTAACATAAGTATCATGATTGATGAGACATGCTTTAGTCATACTTTTAGTTGTGCATGCATTGTGTGCAAAATAGAGTAAAAGTTCAAATATGTTTCATCTGACGAGCTGTAAATTAATGATAAATTTTCACTACCCAAAACATGAGTTTATCAGTTTGGACACAAACACCTTCAAAAGCATCAGAGAGCTGGTTTCAATAATTTAAATATTTTAATTAATTAATTAATTAGTAGTGATAACAATTAAGTCATACACGAGTGTACATCCTGCATGCAGTCTCTCCACCAATAAATCTGACAATTTAACCACATTATTATCAACATTTGGTATGTCCGACCAGATATCTACTGCATAACGTGTTAGATTTGGTGTTTTAACTTTCAGTATTTCAGAAGAAAATACCTTGCGGTGTAATCTAATTTTGATAAGACGATCGAGGCACAGATTTGGTGTACAAAACTTCCGAGACTTTTGTGTGAAGTATTCGAGGTTACATCCATTCTATCAACACCTTCTGCACGTAAAGTACAGTACTTAGAAATATTAGATGTTATCTTAATTTAGATAAAGAAAAAGTCACACCAAATTCTTGCAAGAACGTTTATACAGTACCTGCAAGCCATCCACAATTAGTATTGGTGCAACTACCAGCATAGCCTTTGCCACTAAAGTGACAACATCTCTAAAAGATTTCAAAAGTCAAAGTTAGTTGATATTAGTTATGTCTACTTTCCGAGATATACTTGTCTGAAGTAAAGATGTAGCTGATGCTTGAACGTAGAGATAGCAACAGCACCGATATAAAAACAGTGAACAACCCTACAAAACATATAAGTACTAATAACTTTAGACGTAAAACTTGGGCTTCACATATAATCTTAGTTGTACCAACTAAAGATATTGACACCCATGCCGTTCTCTTTGCTTTTGTTGGCTGATTGGCTCCAAGGAATGTACCAACTCTGACTGCTGCTGCTAGTGCTAAACCTAACGGAACCTTTCCAACATAAACCACAATGCAACACTTTAAGAAACACTACACCAGTGTCAATATACTGAGTGCTGGAAACAAACCATGAAGACTGTAGCGATAACTTGAAATGTTACAACACTAGCACCCAGATCTACTATGCTCACCATTCCTAAATCACAAACAGGAAATGCTTATTAATTACCCTTGGAGTGCCTTTATTATTAACCCTGCCTGTCTGTCTGTTCCTCTGTCTGTCAGTTTGTTTGTCTGTCCGCCTGTCTGTCTGTCTGTCTGTCTGTCTGTCTGTCAGTCTGTCTGTCTGTGATTGTGGTACAATTAAGCCTTGATGAACATGGTGATCATCTATTGACCTGCAAGTTTGGCGGTGGTCCAGTATGGCAACACAATACAATCGTGTCAACTTGGGCTAAATGTTTAGACGAGTTAAATACTCCTCATCAAGTTGAACCAAGAAGTAGGTATACTGACTCTGAGAACAGGCCAAATATAACAAAATATGATCCCACTGGACACTCAACAAAAGACCTGGATATTTCACTTGCTCATCCACATTCTTGTGACACCATACAATCAGCTGCCAAAGTATCAGGTTATCCAGCTGAGTTGAGAGAAAACGCAAAATGACAAAATAAGGTCAGCAGTAGTCTATAGCAGGATCTGATACAACATGTATTACACTGGTTTTTGAACACTTTGGTTTTTGGGGCCCTATGGCTGAAGACTATCTCAATAAGATCTCCAAAATTTCAAAAGATGCAAATAGAAAAAGCAGCAAAACAGACTTTAGAGATAGATGGAGAAAGGAACTGTCTGTAGTTGTACAGTCTTGCAAGTCTCGTGTAATTTTAAAAAGTTGTTAAAGTTGTCTAAGTGCAATTTTGATTATTTTCTGTATGATAAAGACGTTCAACATTTGTTCATTGACTGTTATTGTTATGCATACCTAAAGTTAGCGATTGTTATCAGTAGAGTAAGAGTTCAAAAACATCAATTAGTCTGTCTGTCTGTCTGTCTGTCTGTCTGTCTACACAGCAATTACAAGCTTCTAAAATCTTCAAACTACAGGCTGTCTGTCTGTCTGTCTAATACATACATTTCAACATTGAAGTCTACATACAATACAACTAAGCAACTCTGCTGTCCCAATCGCACATAATGGTAAACCTCTATCAAACTAAAACCTACAGAAACCAGCCCTATATACGGCTGTACAGTAAAGCACATTAAGAATTGTGTATATTGTTCATTCTCTTGACTTTCCTTGTATGTTCCAGTAAGTGGGATGTCTTCCTGAAAATCACTCTAGCGTTACATTGTTGTAATTGAACTGATAAACGTTGTCTCCAATATGTTGTAAAATTGGATGCATTCTGACGACCGTCCTCATCATAAGACATGAGACACAGTGTTAATTAAAAACTGTTGAGCCTCATCAACCCATCTGCCATAATGTTTAAATACCAAAGGGATTGCTGTTGGTGCATACCCTCCTGGTAGCAGTTGGGATCGAGTCACACTTTGTGTGTTTAATCTTTTCTCTTCTGGATGCCGCAGCCCCATCAATATAAGCAGCTGTAGATAGGATATCTTTGCTGAATGGATGTGATAGAGCTATGTCTAATTCTGTTGCTGGCATGCAGAATGACCTCGCATCATACAGATGTCTGGCCTTCCACTGGAAGTGGTGTAGCGATCTATAGGCTCAATGTCGTACAGTACATGTAGCTGGCTGAGACAATCTCCCCACACAGAAACCATACAGTTGTGAGACCACACTGGTCCACTTCCAACTCTACAAGTAAACAGATGATACCCTTCTCTATCAATCGTTTTTCCACGTTCACATTCACACTCATCTGCCAACAAGGGCAAGGGCATCGTCATCCCCAACCTCATGAATGCCGCAAGCAAAAATTTCCAGGTAAGATTGCGAGATTCTGGGTTAATGGAATGGCATTTAGCTAAGAGGCTGCACCTTTTCCTTGCAAGGAACGTAATTGTGCTGAATCCTTTCCAGGTTCTTTATCCAATAAAATATTAACTTGAGCTTTCGTGACCTTATCTATCAGATGATGCTGCAGACGCTTACTATCAGACAATAGATCATGCATTGATTGATCAGGATCTAAACATTCATGAAGAATGTGCCCTACAGAATTTTCAGGACTCTTCGAGGATAATCAAACATCAATCTGAGGTTGTAAAGCTGCGTAACGTTTTGGCAGCTCATGCACAGAATGAGCCCACAAGGACACAAAATCAAGTTTGATATTTCTTGTAATGATGTCAAGCCAAAACCACCATATCTGATAGGCACGGTTGCTTGCTTCCACTTTCATCAGTAAGGGCAGAGATTTGTAACAAATTTGAAAACGTGGAGTGAGATAGATTATCATGAAGAACTGCAGCAGCTTGTATGCTTTTGGGTTTGACACTTTGAGATAAGTAAAACATTCTTGGAAAGTGACAGAATCTTAGCAATAACATAGCTTCCTGAGTTCCTAAAGTGAGTAATTGATGGCATAATTTTCTCCATGTTTTGCAATAGCAATACATCCCTGTAACATGAAATCTTCCTTTCCAACAAGAATTCCCAGAATAGATATTCCTTTTGTTGTGATAGGAATAGATGTATGTGACTCGATCTCAACAGATGAAGGGTGGTAAATATCACACTTGATGTCCTGTCTGTCTGTCTGTCTGTCTGTCTGTCTGTCTGTCTGTCAATACATATATTTTCAAAGAACAACACTATTACATTCTAGTCTGGTCCAAACGGCCGACGCCATAATTTAACTACGTGCAAATGAACTGTCAACTGTAAAGATCTTAGAATGTCCTAGCCTTGCTAACTTTCTGCTAATGACGCTAGCATTACATCTTTGCAAAGCTACCGACATGCATCTACACCAGAATGTCTTAAAATCACGACTGTTCTTTTAATTTGCCTGTCTGTCTGTCAATACATATATTTTCATATTTGAATTAAGATGCAATAGCAAATGGCTAATTACGTTTGTCCTATGATAATAAAACAAGAGAAAACAACTAACAACTAAATACAATATATATTTAACTATTAATTGGTTAAAAGGAATCATGTGATCCCTTTTCTACAGAACATCTACGAGTCTGGGCACTTGGCTTGTCCCAACAAGGCATTACTGATTTTCTTCAGAAGTACATTGGCATTGCAACGTTGCAATGAATGGCAATTCTTTGACGCCAATAGTCTTTAAACTCTGCCCTGTTTGATTTTCCAAGTCATCTTTTGATTGTTTTGACAAATCATCTAAATAGGTCTCTGCCTTCTTGCCCCATCTTCCAAAATGTTCCAAGACTAGTGGAATCACTCTCACAGACAACCCACCAGATGTTTTTCTTTCTCATAGCGATCCAACTTCCTGTCTTCCCTTCTAGCAGCAGCTGCTCCCTCCATAGTGGCTGACGTTGGAAATATGTCTGAACTCTATGGATGAGCAAGTGCTATATCTAGCTCTACGTTGAAACCAATACCAGTATCAAAACAACAGTGTCTGGGCAGCTGTCAGATGTTGCATATCCATCTTTTGGCTCTTTTCATGTTGAATTTTGAGACCGTTTAGACACTCTGACCACACAGACATGATCAAGTCATGTGACCACACAGAACCACCCCCTGTTTTGCATGTAATCTGATGATATCCGCTTGAGTCACCAGCTGCTTGTCCACAGTCACAAGTCTCAATATTATCACACAAAGGCAAGGAAAGTCCAGGTCTCAGGTAAGCCGCCAACCAAAATTCAGAGGGTTTAAGTGCGAGCTTCCCTAAAGTTGGAATAGCAGACAACCAAGAGCCTGCACCTATGCCTTGCAGAGAGCAAAGTCTAGCACCATCTCAAAGTGAAGTTGCATTCTCAATTAAGCAAGTAGCTTGCATTTTAGCATTTTCTTTTGAGAGCTTCTGTTGAAGCCTCTTTGACTCAGACAACATCTCCAATAAGGACTGGGATGGTGGTACAATTGAATTTAGTGTCTGACCTACACAGCCAAAGGAGGGTGTTGACATGACAACTTTGTCTATTTCAGGTTTTATAGCTGGAAAACAAATGGGCAATTCATTCAAAGAATGAGCCCACGAAGCAAGGAAGGCCAATGAAGCAACCGATTAAACCAAAACCACCATACTTGATTGGTTGGGTTGCTTGGTGCCATGCAGTGTCATCTATTGAGTTGCAACCAAGCAAAGTGGTAAATGCTGACCTTGATTGAAAGATCGTGAAGATCAGCTGCTGCCTTGAGAAGTTCTGGTGTCACTCAACGAGCTAAGTGATTAATTCGAGGAATGTGACAATCTTAGTAATAGCATGGCACTTCGAATATCGTCCAGCTCAGTCAGCTGCTTGCAAAGGTTGTCTCCTGATTTTGCTGTCTCAACAGAGTATTCTTGTATAAACTGAACCTTTCCAATTGAGATGCTTAGAATTGTTGAACCACCATAGTTAATAGGAATAGTGGTCTGTCTGTCTGTCTGTCTGTCTGTCTGCTTGCATTTGTCTGTCTGTCTGTCTGTTTGTCTGTCAGTCTGCACACTACAAACAAGAGTCTATAAAAGTACCTGCAACTAGTACAACTATTTCAAAGGTCCACCAGTCCGTACACACCATGGCAACACTGGGAAGTCCTAATCGTAAGAACATCCACCAATCAACCACACATTCCCACGACCAACCTACATCAACACACAACACAACACATCATGTCAACAAACCAAATGGCTATCAATTCATAACTATCTACCATTCCATGTGTTCCTGCCTAATTTCTTGTATCGTATTATAGCAAGGCAAATCACTGGTTGTAGTAACTGACAAAATACCAGTGATCCAGCAGCACCCCTAATGATCGACATTCAAAAACAAACACCATATTGCACTTGCATTAAAGCCTCTCAGTCAACAAACTGTGAGACTAACAATAATCCCAAATCCAATAAAATAACAGTGATAAAATGAGTTAAAGCTGAAATGAGTATGATGATGAATCCAATTACAGCAACAGGCTTCACAATTCCCTAAACACAAAAAGTAATTACCGTACACTCGCTTGATTATTACCCCAGGCCTCAAGTAAGCCGCCAGTCACTACTTTGCCAAGGCTCTAAGATTTTCACACCTCTTAGTCCTTTAATTAATGCTAATTTGTGCTAGATTTGTGTCTGAAGAAATGCTGACATTCTTCAACTTCTATATGCCCGTTGACTAAACTCTCCTGGCACTCACTCCTCGTGCTTTTTGTTCCTCTAGCCTGTCAACCATGAAAGAATCGGTGACTCCAATTTAGGTAGCGGCAGTGGTTTGAAGCTCTACCACAGTGTAGAAGCATGCTGTTTAAGTCTCTTCCGTCAATTAACAATTTTAGGTGTCAATGTTTGAGGAAGACACCATCCCATACTTGACCTTTGACTCTGGCCAACCATTGGGGTGGGTAATAATCAAGCAAGTAAAGCATCCGTGGTTGACAATATGAATACGTCAGTACAGAGAGATACTCACTTGATTTTGGAGATACTTGCGCAATAATGTGTACAAAAAATTGCCCTGTAGCAACAAACAGGACAGTTACAAGATGTCTGTAATGACAGCTTGTGAGTGTACATACTGGCAAGCCGATAATAAGTATCTTGCAAACCACAGCTGCTTGTCTAATATAAACAAGAATTAATCAACAATTAATAAGAAATGCTTCAAAACTAAACTATTAACATAAGCGTGTGTGTGTGTGTGTGTGTGTGTGTGTGTGTGTGTGTGTGTCTGTGTGTGTCTGTGTGCAAATGAAGTTAGAATATTGCCGATTCGAGTACACTACTATCAAGATGGTATTAAATGTAATTCGGATACCATGCGTTTAATAAAAATTTACTACACTTTAAACAAGTGAATTCAGTTGCGCACAGAAACCAAAAACAAACAAACAATTGTAAAAAAATCATAAAGTGATAACTGATTATACGTAATGTACATAATACAATTTGCCTATTCACTCTCTCAGTCTGCACGAACCAGAACACTGTTGCAGCATAAATAATATTACAAAACCTAGTCCTGTGTCTGTATGCATGCCACATGTCCATCACTCTATACCCAGGGGTGGCCAAGTTTGGATAAGAACGCATCCTGGTGCAAACAAAAATGACATGCCCACATGGACACACCTGCGCGAGACTAGTTTCAGGCTACCTACGTATAGACCTATCTACAGAGTACATACACACGCCGTACGTACATACATTTATACATACATACTCATCATGATACATACACGTATGCATGCAAACAGACAGCTAAGCAGGCAGATAGTCAGTATTATCTCACATTGTTAGTCAAGTCCCGTCTATACCCGAGAAATTATAGCTACAGTACAGTACGTGTAGTAGGCTAAGAAAAGGCGTGACTGTGATTTACATTGGTGTTAATTGTAATCAGATGCTTTGTGTTCAGCTGTTCAGTCACAGTGTGACGTCACTATCTGATTGAGTGACTTCAAGCCTTGGTGCCAAATCTTTACTTGCTTGGCACCTAAGACCAGTTGGCCACCCTTGTATACTGTCTGTCTGCCAACCTATTGCATGTCTTTCGGTTCGTCCCTCTAGCCATACATTACAGTCTGTATGCCTGGCTGTAATTGTCGAACAAATTACAAATGTCTTGTGTTATTCAGTAATGTCAACTAACTTGACAACTTCAGGATCTTGATTCAAAACTTGCAAAAGAGATCCAGCATTCAGCCAAACAGCCCAGATTGGAAGCATAACCAAAGACAAGATCAATATGCCTAATAGAAATTCACAATTTAATCCAAATTACTTAGAACAAAAACTACAAACAAGACCTTTCTGAATTATAATTCCAATTTTGTAAAACTTTTTAGCACCAAATGCCTAAAATGAGAAAATACCATTGACAATACCAAACATTACAATCTGTATTGCTACCTGTGATATCAGAGTGTCACAAGCAGCCGACATGCCCATACCTACTGAAAGGCCGGTAACATTAGTAAACTGTAGCAAATAAGTAATGTGAGACTGGTGATTAAAATGGTGACATAAGAAAGACTTACCGAGAGGGCTAAGCCTGCTGCATCTAGTTCTAGTTTTCCAATGTGGCCACAGAACAACAGATTCATTTCAGAAAGAAAAAATTGCAAAAACACCGTTAGAGTCTGCAAAAGCACCCAAATTGTCACCTTGCTCTTATGGTTCATTGCATATGTGCAAATGCATGCACGCAATTAATTAATAATAAAGTGTTCACTAGTAATGAGGTATGCAAGTCACTAAATTGACCATGTTCTTTTGTACCACCACATGATCAAGTCACAGGTGGTTATGTATACTATAGCCATGCAAGCAAGCAAACAAAGCAAGATTTAGACAAATAAACAGGACTTATACTGACAGACAAGCAAAAACAGACATATAAACAGAAAGAGAAAGAGAGCAGATAGACAGACAGACAGACAGACACAAACAGACCAACAGACAGACAGACAGACAGACAGACAGACAGACAGACAGACAGACAGACACAGACAGACAAACTGACTGACTAACAGACTGAAAGAGACACCTAGGCATCAACAGGAGGCCAAGTAAAACGGTATATACAAGATTTGCCATCAGCCATGAACTATTGCAATACACCACATACATATCCCTCTTCAATGTTTCCTGCTGACGATGGAAATAACAATAAACAGAACCAGAGCAAATGACTCGGACTGAGTCTCCACAATCAATTCCCAATAAACAGTTACTTACAAGTAAAAAGTTAAGTACCAAACACCTAAAATTGAAGTTGATATAAAAGCAAATTAAAATTAATGAAGCAAACAGAGATCGTTGAAAGAATTTATGTCTATTATGTTAGAAACACGTTTATATCTATAAATTTTAAATAATTGATTACTTGGGATTAATTCCGGGTATTGGTAAACTTTTAATTGTTACGAGTTTTCTACTCTACGTAATTTTATAGAGTGTACTGTTCAATTTACCACAGGCCAAGCTAGACACAAGAGAGCTTTAACTTCATCTTTGACAGACTTTGAAATACAGTGACCACAGCATTTCATCAACGTCTCTCCAACGCTACAGCCTAAAACGAATCGGCACAAAGATCAATGAACTAGAATTTAGGTCCCGTATCTAGTTTCGGATAACCGCTAGATTCGAATGCAAGATCTTGGTCCAACGCAATTGTCTAGGTATGAAATATAGGGCAACGTAGAAACGTTAGGTAACTGATCTTGATCCGTGACAATCAATGAATTTGGCTTGTTGTAACCACGCCCTACCTCTAGACCCGGATAGCCTCTCGTGTAGCGCTACCAAAGCACAGACACAAACCGAATCTATTTGTTGCAGTAGTCTAACATCTCATCTTCCAAACAATCGTATGGGCAGCGTGGTGCGTAGCCGTCAGAGTTGAGTGAATTCACGCCGTCTAGTTTCGGATTCCCGAAACAAGCTAGATTGTCATTTTCCGAGCAAATTTAGACACTCTGTAAAGATTTTGAGCATAGAATCTCGACGTCTAGTGCTAAAATCGACTTCTACGACATGTTTCTACGTATTTCTAGCCAATTTTCTCATCATTCTCTGCAGCATAGAGATCGTACGGTGCTGTTTGAACATCTAGTGAACAAAATTTCTTTATTTAGCAGTATCTTACTGGCTTGTTACGCAATCTAGAGTAAAAAGGTTCGACTTGCGCAATCAAAAGTAGGGTATTCCCCTTCTAGCGGATATCTAGTTTCCTCTTCTCGTGAGATGGTAGGACTAATTTGTTCCACTTTTCATACGGCATTTCCTATAAATAAGCGTTCCTGCCTCTCTTTTGCTTCAGTAACAAAGAGGAGTAACATGCGGCTGGTCTAGACTGTAGCGAAACCTAGCCTCGGATTTTCAGACCAATGTAGCGCCAATTACAAATCGGCTTAGACCAGCCGCATTTACTCCTGTTTGTTACTGAAGCAAAAGAGAGGTCAGGAGCGCTTGTTTAGAGGCAATGCCGTATGAAAAGTGGAACAAATTAATCTTATCTCATGAGATAAGGAATCCACTATCAGAGGGGAATACCCTACTTTTGATTGTGCAAGTCGAACTCTAGATTGCGTAGCAAGCCAGTAAGATACTGCTGCTGCATAGAGAAATTTTGTTCTTACGCTGCAGAGAGTGATGAGAAATTGGCTAGAAATACGTAGAAACACGTCTTAAAAGTTGATTTTGGCACTACACGTCGAGATTCTATGCTCAAAATCTTTACAGTGCTTCAATTTGTTTGGAGATGGCATCCGAAACTTAGAGGGCGTGACTTCACTCAACTCTGACGACTAACACGGCTACGCACAAAACACGCGTACGACGACGCTGCCCATACGATTGTTTGGAAGATGAGATGTTAGGCTACTGCAACAAATAAATTTGGTTTGTGTCTGTGCTTTGGTAGCTCTACGCGAGAGGCCATCTGAAACTAGAGGTATTTGTCTGGGTCTAGATGTAGGGCGTGGTAAACGTTTAGTCGAGTCTCGTTCTCGCTAGAACGAGCCAAATCCATTGATTGTCATGGATCAAGATCAGTTACCTAACGCTTCTACGTTGCCCTATATTTCATACCTAGACAATTGCGTTGGACCAAGATCTCGCGTCCGAAACTAACCGTTATCCAAAACTAGATACGGGACTCTACGTGGTAGGCTTGTTACCTGAACGTGTAGTGCTACTCATTTCTGACGTAGATAGGTGAGAATCTGGTTAGGTTTCCACCACTTTCACTTCGAACAATCTTGAGACACTGCTACAGAGCTCTGTCTAGACGACTGGCTGGCTCCTGCACAGTCGACTGCTGGCACGTTAGCCAAACTCCTCCCCTTTATTGATCAATTGGCGACCTCTGACCTTTCGCGTTTCAAATGACCGCGAGGACAAAAAGACGCGTTTTGTCATTGACAAGCAATTGTTATTACAGTCTATTTTAGATTTGTTTCTTCTAGAGTGTAAGATTTGTTTTTTTAGAGTCTAGGTTTGTTTCAATGACAAGTTTTTAGGTTTAAAACAATTGTAAAGTCGGCGGTTGCAACTGTCTATATTCTAATTCAGCTATGAGCCTATAAGGAAAGGGACTCTGTAAAAGTCACGAGACTTGGCGAGTAGTTTAGGGCTGAACCGACTTCCGGTCTGCGAACTATGCTACTGGCGGCACGCTGCAGGAATGTGCCACGCCTTCTTTGTGTGGCCCAATCACGAAACATTAATTTCTTTATGTTGCACCAAAAAGGCAATTGACGAACAGCCAATCGTATATGCGAAACTTCCTTGAGAGAGTTCTACTACCAGAACAGTGTAATTCATGTTTACGATTGCTAGGATCTGTCAAAACTAAACTACAGAACTTACCTGTCTGCAACAGCTGACCCGAAATCGATCGCTTTCTTGGTTTTGCGATATTTATACGGGAATTTAACATTACGGAGCCATGAGCGATTTTATGTCCCGTATGCGGTGACTCTACTTTGACGACTACAGACTATTTACGGACTTCGCGGTCACGCGAAACGACAGTCGCTATGTAGGATTTTAAATGATTAATAAATTTTACAGGTAGCACATCTAGAAACATAATAGCGTGTATATTCGTAATTCTTCGCGAAAATTATTCCTCCTAGCTAGCTAGCGTACGTGGTGTTCGGGACTTTGAAGGCTCATAGCTGTAGAAGCGACGGCGTAAACACAGCTTCGATTGCTAGTGAAATAACAAAGCCATTGCGTTATATTGTTTCGTTTGAGTTTTAGGTACGTAGGGTTAGTCTAGACTGCGTTGCTTAGTTTAATTTCTTCAGCTCTACAGCTCAAAAGTTCGTCATAAACAAACGATATTTAGCTATTAATAATTAACTGTGAGTACGGTATCAAACATAGGTTTACAATTATGGTTACCGCAAATTTTTGCAACTTATAAACTTCAAGGACTATAGGCATTCTAGCTTCTTTGCACATGCCAGCCTTTTGATAAACTTAAAGTCAATTTTAATAGCACTCTTTCTTGGTCACTGTACCGCTGTCTACTTATAATTTTTAATTCATTGTAGACATGGACATTTGAAAAAATAAAATCATGTAAACAACTAAAATTTTTTAAATGTTTGTTAATTAAAAGTCAATCGAAGGATGTACAAAAGCGTAGAGATTTAAAACAGATATTATAACAAATTTACCTATTGGTTAATTAAAGAGAAACTCCAAAATGTATGCTTTATTGTGAACTTCGTGCTGGGCTACTTTCAGCCCAGCCATCGCTTTGGTAGAGGAGAAAACGCGGGTTATGTACGGAGCATGCGCCAAGCTGTTACATCTTTGGCACTAAGCTCCGCCTACACTAAACAAATTGTCTCCGTAGCTCAGTTAGCTTGCCAATACACTACACGACAACTAATTAGACGGGAATGATAACTATAGAAGGATCTTGTGTTTTAAGGCCCTAGAAAAGCTCTATGTAACGAAAGTATGATGCTAAAGGCCGTTTTCTCCGGACGCGCAAGAGGGCCTGGGTAAGAGGCTACTCCCACGCTCAGAGCCATATATGTATGTATATATATATATATATATATATATATATATATATATATATATATACACACACACACACACACACATATATATATATATATATATATATATATATATATGGCTCTACCCACGCTAGCCTCGCGAGCCAAGCCCTGCTCCGTGCCCACGTGCACTGCGCGAGCTCACGTGTTGTTCGCCTGCTGTAGATAGAAATTAATTGTAAAAAAGTATGCTTTTTCTATTGTTATGCAAGAGAAGACAGACATATAATTAACTAAAAGCCTCTTGATTGTTTGACACGCGTAAATCAACGTTGTAAAAAACTGTACGTAATCAAGTCGACATACAGTGTTTATAACATGCGTAATTTGGCAACTGCCCTCAACTGTTATAGATTCAGATTTCTAATAAAATAACAAATTCATTGTCCTCATATGACCTCGTTAACCTGCCGCGGGAACAAAACTGAAGTGTTCTTGAGCACTTGCCATGTATTACGTATACAATTCACAGACGGATAAATGTTTGCTAACCATGTATTTACCAAACATCACGTAGACTAAAAGTTTGTATAATTAATTATAACGTGATGCTTATAGATATAGGCTAAACAGCAGTCTAAATTCAAACTGGCAAAGCGACGTCATCTATGTATGAGTTAATTGTCGCAGCACTAGATTAACAGATTAGAAATTAACTCGCTAGCGTTCGCTCATACCCTCACTAAAGTGTTGTCTCGTTTTGTCTGCATTCTTTCCGCCGTAAACTCCTTTGGAGCAGAAGTGGACTAAAGCCGACTTTTACCCTAAACTCTATAGAGCAATTGTCGCAGTAACCGCAATCACATTCGCCTCTAGTGTTGCATTTTCAAAACACAGAATTTCTCCGTTCTCTGCGTGGGCCCACAAACAGGATCTCCGCATTCCTCACAAGATATTCGAAGAATATGTGTAATTGTGCGTGTGATAGAGACCGGGTACTTTCTAACTGGTACAGTATATAGAAGAGAAAGTACGAGTCTGGGGACTGAAACACACACACGCGATTACCTTATATCATAATCAAATTATCTTGTGATTCTATGTAGGAAAGTCGAAAAGGGGGAGGGGCTGCTTGCACGAAACTTACATTGCCTGTGTGCGTGTAGCGGTCTAGGCAATTAATTCTCGGATTTGTAACAATGTTTTCATAAAAAAGGAATAGGCATGCACAAGAATAAAAAAATATTTACGTAGGGATGGCTGCGTACTCTAGGGTGCGCGCTCACGATTCACAGTGCACGCGCAAATACACCTACTCAAACTGGAATGTGCCAAGATTTCAAGTTGTGTCTTAACGAAGCAAAACAAGGGAACATCTTAGGGTGAACAACGTTCTATGACATACAGTCTTTATTTCTGGTCTAGAGAAAGGCGAATCGCGTTCTTGTCCGCCAAGGCGCAGTTTCGCTCCTCGTACTTGACATTTCGGGAAAGCTAACGACAAGTGTGTTACGTTCACATTTACATCTTGAAATATCTTGCTGTTGAACGACAAAGCGCTTTCTCGGTCGTTTTCTAGTTGCACGTGACCCGAAAATGGGTGGAGCACAGAGCTTCTCGGAGAGCGAACTAAGCCATGGAGAGGTCCTGGACGCCGCCGGCAACATAGATTGTGCATCTATCTTTACATGGTAGCTGCAACAGCTGGCTAGAATTGAGGAATAGCCTATACCACAGCTACAAGTCAGATGTATGACTAGGTACACTGATCAGTTAGTCTAAAACTTCATAGGGTAGACATCTGTCAGGATGCCATCGCGTTAGTGCTCGATCTGTGCTCCACCCATTCTTGGGTCACGTGCAACAAGGAAAAGATCGAGAATAGCTTTAACAGCAAATTATCTCAAACTGGTAAATGGATAAATGTGTGCTTGAAGACACGATTTCAAATTTGCGTGGGTGTGTCTGCGCGTGCGCGGTGAATCGTGAGCGGACACCTTAATTGAGTTAGTGCTTGAAGAAATAGAGATTGAAACTTTCGCAGACAAGTACTCATACTTTACATCTCAAACCAATCTCCCACAATCAAATCCCTACTTCACTCTGTTTGCTTTCAAGGTGGCTGCTTGGATAGTAGCGATCTAATTGTGCTAGGTTGGTTTCAGATGTAAAGTATGAGTACTTGTTTGCGAAAGTTTTGACCCCTATTTCTTCAAGCACTAGCTTAAAGTACACAGCCTTCCCTACTTTGTTTTGTAGATAGCCATATAGGACCCGGATTAGACGTCTCGCTACGCTCGGCAATTACTATAGTGTTAGTACTCTGTATGTCAACTTTAATACAATTTTTTCAACAACCTCTAGACACGACTTGTTTCGGCAGCTGCAACAATTTAAATTGTAGCTAATGAAATAACAAAGGCTAGGCTGTTTTCCATTAGCTTCACGATAAACTACGCAATTTAGATCAGCTAATCTCGCGCAGCCAGCCCCTCCCCCTTTCAACTTACGTTGGCAGGGAGAGGGTCTGAAAAGGTTCCTTTGATGTCTCGACTTCTACATTGCATTGGGTGTTAATTAAGACTTAACGACGCAGGTAAAAACAGGTCAATCCTTAAGTTAAACCAGTTTAGCTTACACCACTTGTTTAACCGGTTGAATTATTTAATTAATTAAAATGCTACAGTAGAAACACAGCCAAATCCATTGAGTTATGTTGTTTGGGTTTTGAATTCACCAGGCGCGGATACAGAATTTTTAAAAGAGGGGTTCAAGTGTAATTAGCCACGCCCCATAGGAGCTAAATCCCCCCGGAACTATGAAACCAGCAAACTCACTTCAATCAAACCTCAATCTCTATTAGGGTTAATTTCCTAGCTTAATTACTAGATAATTATAGGCATATGTAAGTTTAGAATTGAACGAGTTAACCATCCATCAAAAGCTTAATTAAATAATAACACAATAAAACGACATTGCGGCTGTGGTGGACGTGTTGTTGAAGAGGAAGGGTCTTGTCCGCCCAGGGCCCTCCCCTCTATCCGTCTCCTGTCCTCTTGTTCGCGCGAACTGAACAGAAACGCTATAGCATCTGCCATGTTATATGATACGTACATTCACAGAAGAACAATGTTTGATAGCCAATTACTAAAAACTAGCGCATAAACACTACGTAGCAAGCTAAAACATCTAATTATATAAACAGCTTGTAATTAAAACGTGTTGCTTATCTAGGCTAGAAAGCAGTCCAGTCCGAATTCAAACCAGCAAAGCAACGTCATACATGTATGAGTCGAATTTGGTCGCAGCTATGATAATTAGGCATTTCACCACGCGGCAATCGTGACGACGGTGATGACGGAGGAGTTTCTGATGGCGAAAGTGTTTGTGATGACTGACCTGTTTGTAACGACGGAGGTGTTTGTGGTGGCGGAGCTGTCTGACACGCGTTCGAAACCACTTCGGGAGCGCAAGTGGGACAAAAGCCGACTTTTACCATCAAGTCTGTAAAGCAGCTGTTGCAGTAAGCCCTAGAAGTACACTCGGGTTTTGTGCATTTCCAGAACCCGTCGCTGTCGTTTCCGCAAACCTGTTTGCATCCAGGCCTGAAACATTCGGGTTCTCTAGGCACTCGTTTGAATATTCCCTTCTCTTCAATTTCACGTGTCGTAAATCGTTGCTCATTAAATTCTGACCGCACGCTATACGTTAGAATAGCAGCATGAACTCGGAAGTCAACCAGCAGAGGTGCCAACGCTCTAAGATAAGGTTTATCGTGAACAGTTGGACCCCAATGCTCTCTCTCTATGTCAACAGCTAGAGATCCCAAAGTAGTGGCCATCAATAGAGATAAGAAGAAGGAATTCCAGCTGTGATGCGTGTGTCCTCGTAGTAATAAGTTCAAAGGATTAGGAATAAGAGCTGTCCAAAAGACAAACACAGACTGCAAAATGACTGCGAAAAGGCCAACAATGTCTGTTGCTAGATCTACTCCTTGTTCAGATCCAGCCAACGCTATGTAAAAGATACCAGAAAAAATAGTAAAAATAAAAAAGACCGGAATTTCTATGTTACGCAAAAACTGTTTAATGCATTCGGAGACGTCACATTTGCAGACGTGACACTCGTGGTCACTGCTACAACATCTTGATATCTGTTGACGATTTCTTAGACAATCAAATAATTCTTTTTTCCACTCGCAAATACAACACCTTCCACGACAAATAATAAATAATCCGCTGAGAAAAATCAGTAAACCATTTAGAACAAGCTCCACGAAATGTTTCCGTTCGCTTTTCTGTGTCTTTCCGACCTGACGAGCGAGTGTGTCGTAAGCAACAACAGGAGCAACAGCAAACACAACGGCTACGATCGTCCCATAATAGCTTCGAACAGTGTTGCGATAAAAACGGGTATCTCGTGCAGAGTAAGAGATTGTAATAGTATTGGCTCCAGGCGTATTCGAAATTGTTAAAGTTTGCTTCCAGACTTTGTTTCGATTGCTGTACATAAACTTAGCTACACCCATAAAGTTTGCTTCATCGCTGCTCTCATCACCGTTTCCCTCATCACCGTTTCTCTCATCACCGTTTCTCTCATCACCGTTTCCCTCATCACCGTTTCTCTCATCACCGTTTCTCTCATCACCGTTTCTCTCATCACCGTTTCTCTCATCACCGTTTCCCTCATCACCGTTTCTCTCATCAACGTTCCTAGAACTGTCGTCTTCTGTATGGTTCTTTAAAATCGAAAGGAGAGCCAGGGAAATATATAAACAACCTGACAAGATCCTAAAGAATACGATTGCTGATCCAAATATGGGATCAAACAATTCCCAAACCTGGTTACCAACAATGGCTGCGTTATCGACTTCGGAACGACAAACCGTATCGGCAATACTGTGTCCCCACATGACGAAGTTGTACACACCGACAACAAACAGGAAGCTTGCGCGAAATTTGCTGTTTGAGCTTCCAAAGTGTTTAGTGACAACTACCTCACTCAGAACGAAAGTACCTGGTTAGAAAATATATGTAGTTAGTAATATAGCAAGAATTTATCAAAAAGTGCACAACTATTAAATGTTAATTTAGAAGAAATTAATCTTCTAGTTTATACTAAAGCTTGTTTGTAAATCTTCTTTTTAGAAAGTATTAAGTGATTATATATTAAGAGATTATACACACACACACACACACACACACACACACACACACACACACACACACACACACACACACACACACACACACACACATGTAGAGATGTTGTATTCTACTAGACCTGCCTGCCTGTCTAAATACACACACACATACACACACACACACACACACACACACACACACACACACACACACACACACACACACACACACACACACACACACATGTAGAGATGTTGTATTCTACTAGACCTGCCTGCCTGTCTAAATACACACACACACACACACACACACACACACACACACACACACACACACACGCGCGCGCGCGCGCACGCACACACACACACACACACACACACACACACACACACACACACACACACAGGTTTTCATTAATAGAGAACTACTTCGTGAATTAAGTTCAATTACTTCAATGTGTGAAGCAAGCACGCAGGCAGGCGGACGGACGGATAGGCAGATAGATACTATATTCTCATATCTAGTCTCAGTACATACACGTACACCTATGTTAGGAATGCAAACAACAAAGTCAAATCAAATTAAAAGATACACTCCGTCGTCGTCTAGCGTTACGCACACGCAAACTTGATTGCATAGCTACGCAATCAAGATAGAAGGTTGGTCTGAACTACAGGCAAAGCTGGATATGAGAGCGCTAGATATTAGCAGCAAATAGCCTGAAAGCAGAGAGCATACGATAGTCACGTGAGAAACATTTCTTCAACGCGCGTTAACGCTTGGAGCCTCGCTACCTTAGACAATGCAAGACACTTGCGAGACGTCGAGAAAATGTGCCCGTGGGTTATGAAACGGACATGGATGCGCATACAAGGCTGAAGAGACCAACTGCATTGCATTTGTGCGCTTGCACTTATCACGTGATCTAACTATTGCTTACCACGTGATCATCGTATGCGCTCTGTTTTCACGCTAATATGTAGTGCTCGCATGTCTAAACCTGGTTTTGTGTAACATAACCTATTTGGTGCCTTCGACCTGACAAGTTCGTTTACGCGCGACCCGAACTCTGCTTCAACAACGAGATTGCAAAATCGCTCCCGTGCGTTTTCCTTACTTGTAACGATGCAGTGGCGTAGCCAGGCATGTTTCCGCGTTGCCCGGAAACCTCTTGTTTTCTGGGCGTTGCCCTTTCAACATGTTCATCGTACTATATAACTGTAGATCGAGACCCAAACAGTGGATGTTCAAATATGTACTTCTAGGTCGTTAGTTCGTTAGCAGGTTAACTAGTACATTGCCGTACTGCATGATGCTCACCGTACACCGAGGCTATCACGTGTTTCGCTAGACACGTGTCTGCAAAATGTGCCAACGACGCCAACGCGCCTGTTCGGATGTGAGGCTAGTGGTGACGTTCCAATACAATCAATAGAACCGAAAGATGAACTGATAATTAGCAGGACACTGACAGTGAGGCTCCTGAACCCAAGATTTCAAGGCTGACGCGTGGAAGTGACTTCTTGAAGCAAGCAGGCGTATCGTTGACCTTTGACCTAAGTCTACGTAGAAACGTTTCAGACGGAAACAGCCCGCGCGTTATCTTTCAAAACAAGACCCGGATTATCTGCATCACGTTGTGTTACAATGTCCCGTATTCGGGTGCTTGCTATGTCAACTACTTTACTGATAATCTGTGTAGCCACCAGAGCTTTTTCTTCTCCATTGTCGCAACGTGTAGTAAAAAGAAGGTTTGGAGCATAAATTCGATGATAAGTAGGATGCAACAGAGTACGAGTTTTCGTAGGAGACGGACGGAAGTGGACGCGCTTTGATGCTGCCACCGCCATGGCGCCTCACTTCGTGAATTTCGTCCCAGAAAACGAGACGACCAGCTACCCTGTTTCGATCAGCATACGATGCTGTGTATCCTAGTCGACTGCTAACAGCAGTCTGCGTTGGTCTCGTGATTTCTTTGCACAGGAGAGGAAGATGAAACGGGCGGAAATGGCTGATCTTGAAATGCACGGTGTGCAATAAGTACATTCAGTACGAAGTACGGACGCTTTTGTACGAATATTCAGGCTTTCGGGTGTTCGTTGATTCTTTTGGAGGCCGTTTATTGTCGTTTTGGATACAGGCAAGACGATTTTTGTCTAAATGGTTTTGCGCCTTGCTGGTCCGGCGCCATCTTTTGAACCTCCTGTACATTTAGCTCCATCGCTAGAAGGCAATTTGTTTCCCTCATGCTATTGCATTGATGTGTTTCTTTTCACTTTGCAAGAGCAGCACCAAACCGTTGCTCGTGAGGGTGTCTATCGGTTGCATGAAATACGAGTTTCGTCGACTCGGGTCAGCTCTTGTGACACAGCAGGCGTGGCTGACGGTAGTAGGCGGGACTTAGGCCTTTGACCTTTGCCAGATGCATACGGTAACTATTACCTGTACTCATGGCTCCGTGTATTTCAGTCAGTAAACGTTGTACAAGCACTCTGACAAGTTTTACAACGTTGTACAAGCACATTTACTGTATAGTACCTGTAGCTAAACGTTCTTACGTCGGGAAGAGAACGTCGAATACCTAAAGGGGTCCTTGTCGTGAAATCTTGCCATGGCAATGCAAGTAACCCACCGTGAGCATTCACATTCGCTAACAGCTATAAAGTCAAGACAACCGATCGTTTTGGCTGATGTATTGCGCTTTAGGATTATCCGGGTACTTTTGAAAGATAAGCTACGGGGTTGTTCCGTGCTCTGAGAAGTTCACTAACGCATCAGAAGTACTGCACATTCGTGGACGATGCGGTAATATAGATTAGTTATAGACGATGTCTGATGGGAAAGATTGTGGGCGTATTACAGTGGGCAAAGGTCACTAGGAGATTGCATGCGTAGGGCCAGACCGCATGCTGTTACTGGCCGTCTAGCCTAGCCGCTGCTAACAATTATGTAACTTATAACAATTCCAAAATTGCAATCGACTGTCTATGATGTACGACGTAGCACTTGCCTTGTATTAGTACTTCCACTGCTAGCATGACTGTGTGGAACATCTCTAGGACTCGCTCGTAATCGCTCCGGCAGTGTGCTATCTTGATCACGTTGATACCTTGGTGAACTAGGCTGATTGCCATGCAGACGGAAATGATCCTGCTGATTCGACTGTACTCGCTTTGATGATGACTAAACTTTCTTTCCGTGTTCTCGTTGCTTGTTTCCTTGGGCTGACAATAGATAAACACCAAATTGATGACAGACACGATAACATTCAAGATGACATAAAAAACCCAAGCAGGTGGGCTCCGCTCTAGGCATTTGAAGATACGTCCAGAGAGTCTTCCTGGTGTGATGGGTCTCGCGCTTATGTTGTCCACTTTGCAACAGTTGCGATCACCATGTTGTGATAGCGGCCCAATCGAATCATTGAACTCTCGCTTAGCACAGTAGCCCCGGTATCTGTTGCAGTCAATGACAACTGCAAGTGTAAACAATAAAAAACACACAACAAAAGTGCTAGCGATCTTTCCAAAGGCACGGTCGTCGTTACCATCTTGAATCAGGTGTCCCGTATGTAGCGTGACATGTCGTCACCACACTTCCGGTTTCTCGTTACACACGCAAGGTTTGGTAACGGCGAAAGCAGAACAGTTAGAGTATAGCCTAGCGTAGTCTCGCGTAGCCAGACCCCTTTCGGCCACGTTCTCCCCAACGAAATGGGGTCTGGTGAACGGCCTTTGATGTCGCTGTGTGGCACGTAGCAGGAAATCGGCTATCTAGAGACCGGATTTTGTTTCTTAAAACGATTCACTAAAGACCAGACTGGTATGCACGCAGTGCAATCCTATCTCAATTACCTTCTCTTGTTTCGTAGAGAACAACTCGAAGACTACAGCTAGAGTCATTGCTGTTTGTGAAATCTGCTTGTCTCGGCAGCGATTAAACGCGGCCGCGGGAACGTTGACGTCGACAGGCTTCGATTTCATGCAGACATGATCGATGTCGTACGATTTAACGTTGTGCGCGCTCGTGTCACAAGTTGTCAACGGAGACTGAATGCGAACGTAATGGACGGATGCGAACGTAATGGACGGATGCGAACGTACTAGGTGCTGTTTGTTGTTTGCAGTTTTTTGACGTCTAAAGCGACTGCAGACAGTCCAGAGTGAGCGATATCTGGAAGGGCTTGGAGCTGCATGACGTCATCGAAACAAGATGAGTCGTCTTTCTGTGTTTGGGTAATCGTTTCATGTGTTTTGTGCTTTGCTTTGGTGAACACATACAGTAGCAACCAGGAAGAGACCACGTTGTGATTGGAGTAATATGAACGGAAGCAGCATGGTTGCAGACTTCACTTCTGACACTGCATGTCAATCTGTGGAACACGCAAGTCTCTACTACTTACATTATATGATGTCTGCCTGGCCCTGAGTAACCTTTACGTAACGATCAACACTGCATGCGTATACTGCATGATCATCATGTATTAATTCATAGATATACATATATGGTAGTCCATATATATCTAGTCTAAAAAGAAACCTAAAACATACGATAGCAGTCACTGTGGTGGTAGCCCTGTGTGTCCCGCATGTAGGTCACAATCAAGATCGCCACTGACGTTCAATGGAGCCATTGAATATATACACAATGCTGCAGAAGCTGATTTCGTATGTGAGACTATTCTTGGGCGACAACCCGCACAGCTGGGATTTGACATTGAATGGAAAGTAACGTTTACTCGTGGACAAGCGCCATTGCAATGTCCGACTGCTCTCGTGCAGTTGTGTCTCTCGTCGACATGATGCTGTCTGTTTCAAGTGAGACGAATGAAAGCGTTTTCTTGCAAGCTCAAGGAAATACTCGAAAGCCCAGATATATTGAAACTGGGCGTTGGTATTGGTGGCGACAGCTTGAAGCTTGTCAAGACTATGACATTCATTGTCAAGGAGTGATTGATCTCTCTTGTGTGGCAACTAAAATTTTACGGTCATTTGAAACGTGGAGTCTGAAAGATCTTGTTTGCATCTGTTTCACTTGGAGCTTTCGAAGGAAAATCGTGTTTGGTTGAGTAACTGGGAGGTGGCACTCTGTCCTGATCAGCAAGTTTATGCTGCCACGGATGCGTATGCTGGTTTATTAATTTATCAAAAACTGCAATCTATTAAGATAGAGAACGAAATACATTCAAACTGATTCGTCTGGTTTGATGTGATTACGGAGATTGTCTTTGATTGCCAAATGTATTTTTTCAAAGAGTTTTATTGCTTGAATGCTTGATAGCTTATTGTAATAGGCAATTCTTCATACTTTTTAATGATTTATTTGTCTACTATGATGTAAACCAGATATGAAGTAGTCAGGTGTACATGCATTTTCTTCCATATTGTAAAATATCACAATCAACTGGTAATTGCAGCCTATTCAACAAGATCTGTCGTTACCCCCTTATAGCTAGTTGCATGCAGCGCTGTGAACACAATACACTTTACTAGTTTGACTTGTGTGTGTAGAACAATTTCAAAATAGAAAAAATGTCAACAATCTTTCATTGTCAAACTATCACTATCAACTATTCAGCTGTTCGTGGCGGTTTTGAAAACAAAGAAATCGCATAGCTTGACGAATGCAATTTCAACACTTTTGAAGGTCGAGGATGAACAGTGCCTCGATACACTGATAGTGCCTGCATAAATCAACACGAACTATTCTAGGGTAATAGATGGAAAGGAAGGAAGAGTACTCACCGGAATATTTGCACTACATGCAGGTGATGCTGTACAAGAGTATTTCGGTGATGTCACAGGCAAAGCTCCAGCTGCGCTTGTAACGTTTAGTGCCACTGCGGTGGTTACAAAGGGAAACTCAGTGCCAGTGGAATTGATATAAAACGAGGAAGCATTGCAGGTGGAATTATAAAGATTGGGATCTTGATACGAAAAGAAATTGCTGGTAATTCCAGCTCCAATGACGATCATCGCACCAGCCAAGAAGAGTAACAGTTTTTGACAGAGTGCTGTCCTCTTCTGTGATGGTGACATCATCGACTTAGGTTCCATTTCAAATTCGAAATTCTGTGTTGCACATTTGAAGCTGGCATCTTCAATTGTTGTTATATTAAGACAACGTTGGTCCTTGTTCACGTCAGATGGTTCATCAACCAGTAAAGCCAATGAATCACGACATGAATTCTCATCGTCTTCGTTCTGGTCAACAATATCTTTAACTGAAACAGACAACAAGAGTACATGCACAACAGAATAAAACAAGTACATGTAGCTGCTATACAAAACGTTGTGACTACAAGAGCAGTTGGAGCATATTACTAAAATCTTCTTCACACTAACCCAAACACAAACACACACACACACACACACACACACACACACACACACACACACACACACATTTGTGTGTATTCATAATCATACCTTGCAGGCAGGTCTCTGTTTGTTCACAGTTGTCTTCAGACAAATTTTCCAACGAATCAGATACGACTCCCATTCGTTTCTGAGCCTTAATTAATTAAAGCAAAAACATATACAACCTCAAGATAATGACCAGAATTGCTACATAACAAGAACACCTTCATTGCTTCATCTATCCAGTCCAGTCTGAGAACAACAATTAAACCTCCTAAAGCCTATATAAACAAATAGATATTAATATTAAAATGTTACAAAGCTATTGACATTGCAAATTGCTAATTCTATTTCAAGACTCTCACAACATTAAATATTTTACATTGTGTAACCCTACTCAAAGTTATCAAATCAATAATAATCAATACATACAGCTGTACATATATAAATATAATAATAATAATAATACTAATATTTATTTCAATCGCATCACACACAGTATTAATTAATTAGTTAACTTAATTGATCAATTAATCAGCTGATAATATTGAGTAAAAATGCATAAAACGCTATAAATGTTTCTCATCTTGAATAGTTTCTAAACAACATTATACAAAATGAATCCTACTGTCACAATCAATAAACTGTGATTCCATCAGCAAAGAATAGAGGCAAAAAGGGATCAATAAAGAACCAAACTGACAAAAGGAATGAGACTGAGGACACCCATAAATGGCAGTATACAAACTCACAGTAACTGAGTTGTTGGCAAACTTAACTTAAATCATACAATATTTACTGTTAGCAGTAATTTCTTCAAGCCTTACTGTATTAAACCCAGTCTATGATACAAAGCAAATTACAGTTAGTTCCACATACCATCACTACCAAGCCACACAACACTCCAATCCACAATCCTAAACAAACGCAATCACCATACAGCTTGTAAGCAGCAGTTATATTATACTTTCAATAGATAGTTTCCATACCTACTACACCCTTCTTTCCGATCAATGCAAGAGGAACACCAATTGGCAAGCCGACAAAATAGTTGCCAATCAAGTTTAACGCTGCTCCTGTTTTCTGACGACCAGCACCACGGTAGACGCCTTGGATTGATCCCTACACATCAAGTTAATCAACCATCAGGTTTACAAAGATGTACTTAGATCTTCATTCTTAGCATCAATAAGAAATATACAGACAGTATATAGAAATCATTAGTATAATGTAAAACCATTAACATAAGTATCATGATTGATGAGACATGCTTTAGTCATACTTTTAGTTGTGGATGCATTGTGTGTTAAATATTTTTAATAAATAAGTTAATTAGTAGTGATAACAATTAAGTCATACATGAGTCTACATCCTGTGTGCAGTCTCTCCACCAATAAATCTGACAATTTAACCACATTATTATCAACATTTGGTATGACCAGATATCTACTGCATAACATGTTAGATTTGGTGTTTTAAATTTCAGTATTTCAGAAGAAAATACCTTGCGGTGTAATCTAATTTTGGTAAGATGATTGAGGCACAGATTTGGTGTACAAAACTTCCGAGAGTTTGTGTGAAGTATCCAAGTTACTTCAATTCTATCAACACCTTCTGCACGTAAAGTACAGTACTTAGAAATATTAAGTGTTATCTTAATTTAGATAAAGAAAAAGCCACACCAAATTCTTGCAAGAACGTTTATACAGTACCTGCAAGCCATCCACAATTACTATTGGTGCAACTACCAGCATAGCCTTTGCCGCTAAAGTGACAACATCTCTAAAAGATTTCAAAAGTCAAAGTTAGTTGATATTAGTTATGTCTACTTTCCGAGATATACTTGTCTGAAGTAAAGATGTAGCTGATGCTTGAACGTAGAGATAGCAACAGCATCGAAACAAGAACAGCGAACGACCCTACAAAACATAACCACTAATAATTTAGACGTAAAACTTGGTCTTCACATATAATCTTAGTTGTACCAACTAAAGATATTGACACCCATGCCGTTCTCTTTGCTTTTGTTGGCTGATTGGCTCCAAGGAATGTACCAACTCTGACTGCTGCTGCTAGTACTATACCAAACGGAACCTTTCCAACATAAACCACAATGCAACACTTTGAGAAACACTACACCAGTGTCAATATACTGAGTGCTGGAAACAAACCATGAAGACTGTAGCGATAACTTGAAATGTTACAACACTAGCACCCAGATCTACTTTGCTCACCATTCCTAAATCACAAACAGGAAACGTTTATTAATTAAACCTTGGAGTACCTTTATTATTAACTCTGCCTGTCTGTCTGTCCCTCAGTCTGTCAGTTTGTCTGTCTGTCCATACATGTATTGAATAAATCAATGCTATTATTACAGGCTATTGTCTGTCTGTCTGTCTGTCTGTCTGTCTGTCTGTCTGTCTGTCTGTCTTATTTCACTATTGAACTCAAAAAAAAATCAAATTTTACAAGAACACTATAGGTAAAAACTGCTACCTAAATGTCCATCTACTGAGACATACAGATCGAATACTACTAAAACTCTAATGAATAATGTTCTGAATGTCTCTGTCTGTCTGTCTGTCTGTCTGTCTGTCTGTCTGTCTGTCTGTCTGTCTGTCTGTCAATACATATATTTTCATAAATAAACTGTAGCACCAAAGCAATAGCTAATCTACGTGTCCATTACATCTAGTACATACATGAAAACTGGTTAAACTACAATGCACCTATATAAAATGCGCCACGGCAAAAAGTCATGGTTTACTGTCTGTCTGTCTGTCTGTCTGTCTGTCTGTCTGTCTGTCTGTCTGTCAATACATATATTTTCATAAATAAACTGTAGCACCAAAGCAATAGCTAATCTACGTGTCCATTACATCTAGTACATACATGAAAACTGGTTAAACTACAATGCACCTATATAAAATGCGCCACGGCAAAAAGTCATGGTTTACTGTCTGTCTGTCTGTCTGTCTGTCTGTCTGTCTGTCTGTCTGTCTGTCTGTCTGTCTGTCTGTCTCATCTATTGAAACACAAACTCTACGTTACATTTCTAACACTAAATACAAGCAATCTACTGAGTTCAGCTTTAGTTTGATGCAAACTACTTTAATAGTCTCTATTGTGTATGTTCTCATCTACTTATCCAAGGAAGACACGTGTCAGCTTGTGGAGGATGACTTTAGTGTTACATCGTTGTAATATTATTAAGAATTTTTCCTTCAAAAACCTCTAAAGTCAGCTTCATTTGTATAGCCTTCAATGTCTCTTGATCTTCTGGCTAGTTTGTTTAAATAGTTGGTAGCTTCTGATATCCGAGTTCCAAAATGTTCAAATACCAGAGGAGTGAAATTGAGGCTTGATGTATTGCCAGCCAGTTGTTGTTTTTCGTATTTGATCATCTTCCTTTCCTCCCTTCTTGCTGCGGCAAAACCTTCCTCTAAAGCTGCCTGCTTTAAAATGTCTTAGCTGTCTACCTGTCTGTCTGTCTGTCTGTCTGTCTGTCTGTCTGTCTGTCTGTCTGTCTGTCTACACAACAATTACAAGCTCCTGAAATCTTCAAACTACAGGCAGTCTGTCTGTCTGTTACTCTGTCTGTTCAATACATATATTTTCAACATTGAAATCTACATACAACACAACTAAGCAAGTCTACTGTCCCAATCGTACAAAAAGGTAAACCTCTATCAAACTAAAAACCTACAGAAACCAGCCCTATGCCCGATATAAGGCTGTACAGTAAAGCACATTATTGATAATTATGTATACTAGCTGTTTAGTCTCTTGACTTCCTTGTAAGTGATGTCTTCCTGGAAATCACACTAGCATATATTACATCATTCTAACTGGACTGATAAGCATTTCTCAATATGTTATAAAATTTCATGCATTCTGAAAACCGTCCTCATCATAAGACATAAGAGAAAAGAGTCTTTAAAAACTGTTGAGCCTCATCACTCCATATAACATAATATTCAAATGCCAAAGAGGCTGTTGCTGGTGCATACTCTGTAGGTCTGTCTGTCTGTCTGTTTGTCTGTCAGTCTGCACACTACAAACAAGAGTCTATAAAAGTACCTGCAACTAGTACAACTATTTCAAAGGTCCACCAGTCCATACACACCATGACAACACTGGGAAGTCCTAATCGTAAGAACATCCACCAATCAACCACACATTCCCACGACCAACCTACATTAATACACAACACAACACATCATGTCAACAAACCAAATGGCTATCAATTCATGACTATCTACCATTCCATGTGTTCCTGCCTAATTTCTTGTATCGTATTATAGCAAGGCAAATCACTGGTTGTAGTAACTGACAAAATACCAGTGATCCAGCAGCACCCCTAATGATCGACATTCAAAAACAAAAAACATATTGCACTTGCATTCAAGCCTCTCAGTCAACAAACTGTAAGACTAACAATAATCCCAAATCCAATAAAATAACAGTGATAAAATGAGTTAAAGCTGAAATGAGTATGATGATGAATCCAACTACAGCAACAGGTTTCACAACTCCCTAAACACAAAAAAGTAATTACCGTATACTCGCTTGATTATTACCCCAGGCCTCAAGTAAGCCCCCAGCCACTACTTTTGCCAAGGCTCTAAGATTTTCACACCTGTTAATTATTTAACTAATGCTAATTGGTGCTATATTTGTGCCTGAAGAAATGCTGACATTCTTCAACTCTTATATGCCTGTTGACTAGACTTCTACCCAATCTTCTCCTGGCACTCACTCCTTGTGCTTTTTTTGTTCCACTAGCCTGTCAACCATGAAGGAATCGGTGAATCAGATTTAGGTAGTGGCAGTGGTTTGAAGCTCGACTACAGTGTAGAAGCATGCTGTTTAAGTCTCTTCCGTTAATTAACAAATTTAGGTGTCAATGTTTGAGAAAGACCTCGTCCCATACTTGACCTTTGAATCTGGCCAACCATTGGGGTGGGTAATAATCAAGCAAGTAAAGCATCCGTAGTTGACAATATGAATACGCTAATACAGAGAGATACTCACTTGATTTTGGAGATACTTGCGTAATATTGTGTACAAAAAATTGCCCTGTAGCAACAAACAGGACAGTTACAAGATGTCTGTAATGACAGCTTGCAAGTGTACATACTGGCAAGCCGATAATAAGTATCTTGCAAACCACAGCTGCTTGTCTAATATAAACAAGAATTAATCAACAATTAATAAGAAATGCTTCAAAACTAAACTATTAACATAAGCGCGTGTGTGTGTGTGTGTGTGTGTGTGTGTGTGTGTGTGTGTGTGTGCAAACAAAGTTAGAAGATTGCCGATTTCAGTCAAGCACTATTATCAGAATGGTATTAAATAAATTCGGATACCATGCATCATTAATGAAATTAATAAAATCATCAACAAGTGCATTAGTTGTGCACACACAGGAGTGTCCCCAAGATTTTGTAACATGCAGCAAAAATTGACACACGCCCACCCTAAATTTTGGCCACACAATTCCAATTTTTATGGTGCCTCCCCCACTAGTGCATTGATGCAGGTTTGCTTACACTGAGATGCCCCAAACCGTTATAATGGAATGTTATATTAAGCTTTATAGCCCATTGAAAATTTCCAGTTCTCAAGAACCTACTAGGAGTACATACAGTAAAATATAATAGCAAGAGCCAGATATCTTGTTTGTTACCAGACATATTGACCTAAATAGTGGGCGGTGCTGACAACCACTGTTGATCTTTGTGTACGTGTATTACAATTAAGTTCATAACATATGGCAGTCTTAGTCCTAATTGGTCTTGTCTTCAAACCAAGCATCCCAGGAACTACTTGTTAGTCTCAAGACACCTTATCACTTTTAAAATACAAACACAATTCCTTTGTCTTCATAGCTAATCACTGCCTACTCATGCAACAAAGCATGGCGGGCCTGTACAAAGTGGAAGCCAAGGCAGGGCGGAGCACCCTGCCTTTTGTATGCTGGGGACAACCCTGATGTCACAAACAAAAACAAATAATCGTAAAAACATAAAGTGATAACTGATTACATAACACAATTTGTCTAGTTACTCTTGCAGTCTGCACGAAACAGAACACAGTTGCAGCATAAATAATATTACAAAACCAAGTACTGCCAGTATGCATGTCACATGACCATCACTCTATACCTACCTGTCTGCCAACCCCTACCTGTCTGCCAACCTATTGCATGTCTTTCAGTTTGTCCATCTAGCCATACATTCTGTATGCCTGGCTGTAATTGTCGAACAAATTACAAATGTTTTATGTTATTCAGTAACGTCAACTAACTTGACAATTTCAGGATCTTGATTCAAAACTTGCAAAAGAGATCCAGCATTCAGCCAAACAGCCGATATTGGAAGCATAACCAAAGACAAGATCAATATGCCTAAAAATTCAAAAAAATTTATCAAAATACTTAAACAAAAGTCACAAACAAGACCTTTCTGAATTATAATTCCAACTTTGTAAAACTTTCTAGCACCACACGCCTAAAATAAGAAAATACCATTGACAATACCAAACATTACAATCCGTATTGCTACCTGTGATATCAGAGTGTCACAAGCAGCCGACATGCCGATGCCTACTGAAAGGCCGGTAACATTAGTAAACTGTAGCAAATAAGTAATGTGAGACTGGTGATTAAAATGATGACACAAGAAAGACATACCGAGAGGGCTAAACCTGCTGCATCTAGTTCTAGTTTTCCGATGTGGCCACAAAACAACAGATTCATTTCAGGAAGAAAAAATTGCAAAAATACAGTTACAGTCTGCAAAAATACCCACATTGTCACATCTTGCCTATATACATGAAAATGCAGGCATGAAATTAACTAACAAAGTTTGCACTAGCAGTGAAGGTATGCTAGCTAGTCAACAAATTAACGATGCAGTAGAGTGTTCTTCTGTACCACCACATGATCAAGTTACAGGTGGTAGGTAACAAACAAATTGACAAACAAACAAACAAACAAAAAATACTGACAAACAAGCAGAAACAGACATATAGACAAACAGGCAAGCATGCAGACAGACAGACAGACAGACATACATACAGACAAACAAACAAACGGATGGACAGACAAACAGACTAACTAACAGACTGACAGATATAAGCCACCTATGTATCAACAGAAGCCAAGAATAAAAGATTTGCCATCAGCCATGAACTAAACATTGCAGTAAACCACATATACTAGTAACAATAAACAGAACCGAAGAAAATGAGTCTCAAACAATCAATTTCCAATAAACCTTCCCTACAACTAACGAGTAAAGTACCAAACACATGTTTTATTAAAAGTTGAAGTTGCTGTACAAACAAATTGATGAAGTACAGACATCATTTAAAAAATTTATGTCTATTATGTTAGAAAAACACATATTTATATTTATAGGGTGCAGTTAATTGATTACTTGGGATTCCAGCATTTGTAAGCTTAGTAGCTACAACTTTTCTACTCTAATCATTGTTACACGAAAAGCCACCCTGGTAAATATAAACAGTGCAAAATATTGTTGGATCGTAGACTGTGTTCAATTACCACAGGCCAAGCTAGACACAGAAGACCTTTAACTTCATCTCTGACAGACTTTGAAATACAATGACCACAGCATTTCATCAAAGCCCCTCCAACGTCACAGCCTAGAAGAAAATTGATAGGATCACTTAAATGGCACAATTAGCTATTTGATCTGAGATCAATCTAGGAAAAGACTTCACTACATTTAGAAGTGCAAGCTAGGCTCGTTACCTGAACATGTAGAGCTACTCATTTCTAACTTAGAATCTGATTAGATTTCCATCACTTTCACTTCGAACGATCTTGAGACACTGCTACAAAGCTCTTCAGTTATGGCTCTGCACTGCTACAAAGTCTGGTCACGAGAAGGCGTACGGCAGTCACGTGTCAATGGTGCATGCGCAATAACATGTAAAGCTACTGACTTCCCTGGCAGTCACGAAGCAGAAAAAAACAGTTTGGAATGTCCACGTCTAGCAATGCGTCATCTGCTAACGTCGTGTCATCACTCTCGCCAGCTGACATGACTAGTTACGTGACGGTGTTACTCCCACCAGAGCCATATATAGAGAGAGTTGCGACATGGGCGTTATGGAATTTGTGATCACGTGATTGCATGGGCGCCGTTTTGTTCCAGTCGTGTGTAGACAGTATCCGGCATTAGGCGCGTTTCGACCCACTAGCGAGACTATGGTTAACTGCTGCGCTTGGAACTGTAGTAATAGATCAGAAAATGGATTCAAAATGTTTCGGTTCCCTAAGGATCGTGCCAGAAGAAATGTTTGGGAGGCTAGAGTAAGTCGCAAGAACTGGATAGCATCGCCATATGCGCTCCTGTGCGAGGTACATAAATACCGTAACGTTTATCGTGTTTCTCACACACTAAGGTACAGTAGATACGCGTTGTGATGTCGGCCAAAGCGGATTTGGTTCTAGTAGACTCAGATCTTGAACTGCCTAGATGGTATGTCTGGCAGCTACATGCTAAGTTGGTCCACTTGTGCACATTTTTTTAAATAATGATGATAGTCTCCTCCATAAGTACATGGAATTTTCATCATTTTGAAGGCAAACTTTGATGAATCACAATTTGAGTGCAGAAGGGCTGATGGAAAAAGAAAACTTAAGTGGAACGCTGTTCCAACCACATTTCCTCACAAGGAACGACATCAACGTATTAGAAAATCACCATTAGCAAGACATCCAGTGGACATTTCCAAGCAAGTGAATCTGGTCTTGAGAGACCACATGTACTCAATCAGTGGTGTTTCACCAGAACCATTTTCAAAATGTAAGTCACTATGCAACAGTTCGCACGTTTATATCAGTGCATGAATTGTTCTTCACTTAATTAATAACATCTCAATCAACTGTACTATATTTATAAAACTACAAAGAAAACTGCAAATTACACATGATAGAACACACACACGCAATAATGACAACAGGCACACATGTAGACATAATTTCAAAGTTTAGTAGAAGTTTCTTCAATCTTGGGATTGTTTTTCATTTTTCAATTGTTTAAATTACTACTATGAAGAACCAAGTACAATTAATGCAAGTTAACTAATCTATCTCAATTGATTAATGTACAGCTGAACATAATTCCAATGATGATGAGGCAACTCGACATGACTCTGTAGCATATGAAACCAGTGTGGCAGATCTAGATATAGATGTGGATGAATCTAATACCCTTTCAATTGATTCCTCTACAACAGCTAGAGAAGTCGTAAAATTGAAAGCCAAATTACAAATTTCAAGAGCCAAACTGCATAAAATTACAAGAAGAAATAATGCACTTACTAAGCAAATGGCAAGTCAAGAATCAAAGATTAAAAAACTTTTTGCTGAAGATCAGCTGCTAGCATTGTCCCGAGGAATGCGAGGAATTCGGTGGTCATCTGTCACAGTGAAAAAAGCCTTACAACTTCGATTTGCATGTGGAGCCACAGGATATAACTTACTTTTAAAACAGCAGTTTCCTTTACCATCTCTTCGAACTCTTCAACGACGAATGGAAACAGTTCTATTTGAGCCCGGCATACTCAACCAAGTTTTTGAATACTTAGCAGTGAAGGTAAATGATTTGTGTGAAGAGGAAAGAGTCTGCTGTCTCACATTAGATGAAATGTCCATTACACCTAGTATTGAGTATGATGCAAGTAGTGGACAATTGCTTGGGAATGTGACTTTGCCTGGTCATTGTGGTACTGCCACTCATGCATGCTCTTGTGTTTATGTTGGAAGGACTGTCATCACGGTGGAAACAGACAGTAGCATACCATTTCACAGGAAACTCCACTGACAGAACTCTAATGAAACCAATTGTGCTGGAAATTATTGAATGTGCTGCAAAGATAGGCTTACATGTCATAGCTGTGACTAGTGACATGGGATCTGCAAACCGAGCACTGTGGAGAAGCTCTGGCCTCATTACTGGAAGACACTGCAATACTGTTAGCAAAGTAGTACATCCTCAAAGTCCAACCAAATGGTTATATTTTCTCGCTGATGTTCCTCACCTAATAAAGAATCTTAAGGCAGATTTGGTTAGTGGCAAAGTCATCACTCTACCTGATGATGTTGTTAAAGCAAACAACTTGAACTGTAGTTTTGTGTCCATTACACCTGTAAAAGATCTAGTAGAGTTTGAAAACCATCATGATTTAAAATTAGCACCAAAGCTAACTAACGCCACTATTTCTCCATCACATTTTGAGAAAATGAAAGTATCACATGCACTGCATCTGTTTAGTAAGTCAGTGAGCTCTGGACTTCAATACCTTGTGAAAGAAGAAGGCCGAGGAAACAAATATCTTTCTACTGCTTGGTTTCTGGATGTGTTTAACCGGTGGTTTGATTTCATGACAAGCAGGTACCCTGCAGTTGCACTAAGCAGATTGAATTGTGATAAATATGAAGAAGCTCTAATATTTCTTACGTCTATTATCAACTTAGTACAAAGCATGAAAATTGGAGATAAAAATGACTGGAAACCCGTGCAAGCAGGGATTGTAATGTCTACAAACAGTGTTCTTGGTATCCAAGAGGAGTTGCTTTCAATGGGATACAAGTTCCTTTTGACAAGTCGTCTTACTCAAGATTGCCTTGAAAATCTTTTTAGTTTGGTCAGGCTAAAAAATCGTATTCCTTCACCACTGGCATTTAAATACGCATTAAAAGTCATTTGCATTGCACAGTTCCTGAAACAACCTCATGCATATCAAGGAAACTACCAAGAAGATGATAGAGACATAGCAATTGACTTTCTTGACCAGCCATTGAAGCTACCAAGCACTGAACTGGATCTGAAAGATTTAGAAGTGGAAATATCAGAAGCAAATTGCATAGATGACATTCAGAAGGCTGAGTTGAACAGCTTATATTACCTTGTAGGATACTGCCTACACAGCATAAAGAAAAATGAAGAAATCTGCACAGGTTGTTTTGTGGAAGTGACCAGCTGTGATCTAAGTGATCAAGACTCAGCAACGTTCACTATTCTAAAAGAGTATAAGCAAGGATGCCTTACTCAGGTATCAGAGAAAGCATTCTCTATGATGCTCAAAGTAGAAGTCATGCTAAGAAACTTCGATGAATCAGTGTTGATGACATCAAAAAATGTGAAAAGATTATTGTTGGACAAGGCTGAAGAAATAACAGTACATGATTTGTTCCTCAATTGTCATAATATCAAGCAGAAGCTACTATCAAAGTACTTGACTGTTCGCTTACACATTCTATGCAAACAGATGAAACGTAAAAGAAAACAGGAGTTAGAGAAAGTAAAGAATCAGAGTCAAGGTGAACTAGGAAGCAAGAGCATGACAATGAGAAAATTAGTCAAAAAATTGAAATGAAAATGAATGCCCTTGTATGGAAACACAACTCTAGCCAGTCAACAAATGTGTGCATGAGTATACATGTGTGCTTGTGTAACATGTGATTAAGCATCGCATTTATACCTTTTGTAACTTGAGCTTCTGATGATGAGCCATCGTTTTATTTATACCATTTCATTGCAGAAAGAAACGTGTACAGAACAACACGGTTATAAATGTTGGAATTTCGAGGCCAAAGCGCGAGGTTTTCCTTGAAAAGCGTCAGAACTGTTCAGATCGGTTGTTTGAACAATACAACGTCTCTCCTGCAGTGCAAACATTGACAGAAACAACTGAAATCTTGCAAACGGCTCATTTGGAATCTCTGTATTTCGGTAGCGCTCTCACTCGAAACCACGATGATCAGGAAACGACACAAATCGAGCTTCTGAAGAAGTAAATCATAGTCCAATAGTTGCAACAAGTAGCAACATAAAACTCACTTTAATGTAGAAATAGTAGTAGCTTAGTATGATTTTAGACAGATTTTTTACGTAGCGCGCATGGAAACAAAATGGCGCCTCTGATACGGGTTGTCGCAACTCTCTCTATATATGGCTCTGACTCCCACGCTAGCCTCGCGAGCCAAGCCTTCCTCTGTGCTCACGTGCACTGCGCGATCTCACGTGCGAAATTAATTGCGAACAAAGTATGTTTTTCTTTTGTTATGCAAGAGGAGACAGACATATAATTAACTGAAAGCCTCTGACACGCGTAAATTAACGTTGTAGAAAATTGTACGTACTAGAGTCGACGTAGAGTGTATAGAAGGTGCTAATTAGTCTCGTGCAGCCAGCCCCTCCCCCTTTTTGGCTTCTGTTGCCATCGGAAGCCAAAAAGGGGAGAGGCTGGCTGCGCGAGACTAGTGCGTAATTCGGCAACTGCAACTGTTATAGATTCAGATTTCTAATAAAATAACGAAGTCATTGTTCTCATATGACCTCGGTAACCTGCCGCGGGAACAAAACTGAAACGTGCATGAGCACTTGCCGTGTATTACCTAGACAATTCGCAGACGGATAAATGTTTGCTAACCATGCATTTACCAAACATCATATAAACTAAAGTTTGTATAATTAATTATAACGTGATGCTTAAAGATATAGGCTAAAAAGCAGTCTAAATTCAAACTGGCAAAGTGACGTCATCTACATAAGAGCTAATTGTCGCAGCTCTAGATTAAACAGATTAGAAATTTTACTCGCTAGCGTCCGCTCATACCGTCACTAGGGTGTAGTCTCGTTTTGTCTGTGTTTTTCCGTCGTAAACTCCTTTGGAGCCGAAGTGGACAAAAGTTGACTTTAACGCTAAACTCTCTAGAGCAATTGTCGCAGTAACCGCAATCACATTCGTCTCTAGCGTTGCATTTCCAGAACACGGAATATTCTCCGTTTCCTGCGTGGGCCCGCAAACAGGATCTCTGCATTCCTTACAAGATATTCGAAGAATACGTGTAATTGTGCGTGTGATAGAGACCGGGTTCTTTCTAATTGATGCAGTACATAGAAGAGAAAGTACGAGTCCTGGGACTGAAACACACACGCGATTACCCTAAATCATAATCAAGTGACTCTAGAGAAAGCCGAAAAGGGGAGGGGCTGGCTGCGCGAGACTTACATTGCCTGTGTATGTGTACTAATGAACCTTCTCTAGATAGTATTAGAGTAGCAGCATTAACGTAGCGGTCTAGGCAATTAATTCTCGGATTTGTAACAATGTTTCTATAAAAAAAAGGCAGGCATGCACAAGAATAAAAAATGTCTACGTAGGGATGGCTGAGGTGCCCGCTCACGATTCACAGCGCACGCGCAAATACACCTACTCAAACTTGAACGTACCACAATTTCAAGTTGTGTCATAACGAATCAAAACAAGGGAAGATCTTAGGGTGAACTACGTTCTATGACATATATACAGTCCTTATTCCTTGTATAAAAAGAAAGGCGAATCGCGTTCTTGTCCGCCATGGCGCAGTTTTGCTCCTCGTACTTGACATTTCGGGAAAGCTAACGACAAGTGTGTTACGTTCACATTTACCATTTACCATCTTGAAATAGCTTGCTGTTGAACGACAAAGCGCTTTCTCGGTTTTCTAGTTGCACGGGACCCGGAAATGGGTGGAGCACAGAGCTTTTCGAGCTTGAATTAAGCCATGGAGAGGTGCTGGACGCCGCCTGCAACACATATTGTGCATCTATCTTTACATGGTAGCTGCAACAGCTGGCTAGAATTGAGGAATAGCCTATGCCACACCTACAAGTCAGATGTATGAGTCGGTACACTGATCAGCTAATCTACAGCTTCATATGGTAGATATCTGTCAGGATGCCATCGCGCTAGTGCTCGCTCTGTGCGCCACTCATTTTTGGTTCACGTGCAACAAGGAAAAAGATCGAGAATAGCTTTGTCGTTCAACAGCAAGTTATATCAAACTGGTAAATGAATAAATGTGTGCTTGAAGACACGATTTCAAATTTGCGTGGGTGTGTCTGCGCGTGCGCGGTGAATCGTGAGCAGACACCTTCATTAAGTTAGTGCTTGAAGAAATAGGGGTCAAAACTTTCGCAGGCAAGTACTCATACATCTGAAACCAATCTTCCACAATTAAATCCCTACTTCACTCTGTTTGCCTTCAAGGTGGCTGCTTGGATAGTAGCGATCTAATTGTGCTAGGCTAGTTTCAGATGTAAAGTATGAGTACTTGTTTGCAAAAGTTTCGACCCCTATTTCTTCAAGCACTAGCTTAAAGTACGGAGCCTTCCCTACTTTGTTTTTAAATAGCCATATAGGACCCGGATTAGGCGTCTCCCTACGCTCGGCAATTATAGTATGCTAGTACACTGTGTGTCAACTTAATTACAATTTTTTAACAATCTCTAGACACGATTTGTTTCGGCAGCTACAATAATTTAAATTGTAGCTAATGAAATAACAAAGGCTAGCCTGTCTTTCCACTAACTCCACGATAAACTACGCAATTTAGATTAGCCAATCTCGCGCAGCCAGCCCCTCCCTTTTGGCAGAAAGAGGGTCTGGAAAGTTTCCTTTGAGGTCTCGACTCTTACATTCTATTGGGTATTAATTTTAAGACTTAACGACGCAGGTGGAAACAGGTCAATCGTTTAGGTAAACCAGTTTAGCTTACATCACTTGTTCAACCGGTTGAATTATTTGATCAATTAAGCGCTACAGTAGAAACACAGCCAATGCCATTGAGTTATGTTGCTTGGATTTTGAATTTATCAGGCACGGATACCGAATTTTTAAAGAAGAGTCCAAGTGTAATTAGCCACGCCCCATATGAGCTAAATGCAACCAGGAACTATGGAATTAGCAAACTCACTTCAATCAACCTTCAATCTTTATTAGGGTAAAATTCCTAGCATATAGCACAAAATACAACATGCGGCTGTGGTGGGTGTGTCGTTGAATAGGAGGATCCTGACACCCAGAACCCCTACGCAGTGTGGATTGCATCCGGGGCTGCAATCCACACTATGTCTGAGGCGAGGCTAGTCCGCTTATGATTTATTGTCCTCTTTTTCGCGCGAACTGAACAGAAACGCTAGTATTTGCCATGTATATGATACATACATTTACAGACGAATAATGTTTGATAACCATTTACTAAAAGCAGCGCATAAACATCACGTAGCAAGCTAAAACACGAACTAAATAAACAGCTTGTAATTAAAACGTGTTGCTTATCTAGGCTAGAAAGCAGTCCAGTCCGAATTCAAACCGGCAAAGCAACGTCATACATGTATGAGTCAAATCACGCCGCTTCCATAATGGGGCACTTCACCTACATCATCCAGCAAAGATGTTTGCGATGATGACGAAGGTGGTCGTAATGGCGGAGGTGTTTGACACGAGTCCGAATCCACTTTGAGAGAGCAAGTGGGACAAAAGCCGAGTTTTACGATAAAGTTTGTAAAGCACTTGTTGCAGTAAGCCCCAGAATTACACTTGTTGTTTGTGCATTTCCAGAACACTTTGCAGTCGTCTCGTTTGCATCCAGTCCTGAAACATTCAGGTTCTTCTGTCAACGAGCCACTTACTTGTTCGAATATTCCCTTGTCTTTAATTTCACGTTTCGTAAATCGTTGCTGAAAAAATTCTGACAGCACACTGTACGTTAGAATAGCAGCGTGAACTCGAAAGTCAACCATCAGGGGTGCTAAAGCTCTAAGAAACGAGTAATGGTGAACAGTAGAACCGAAATGCTCTCTCTCTATGTCAACGGCTAGTGCACCCACAGTGATTGCAAACAGTAGGGATAATAACAGACAACTGAAGCTATGATGGCGGTGTCCTCGTCGTAATAACGTTAACTCCAACGTACTAGGAACGAGAGCTGTCCAGAAGACAAACACAGACTGCAAAATAACAGCGATAATGGCAGTAATGTCTGTTGCAAGATCTTGTCCGCCTTCAACTTTAGCCAATAATATGTTAAAGATAATAGCCGAAACAGTGAAAACGAGAAATATCCAGAATTCTGCATTAAAGTGGAACTTCTTTTTCCATGTCTCTTTAATATTTTTGCAAAAGTTGCATGCGTAGTTAGCAGTGTTCGACTTCATTGTATTATCACCATTTTTCTTTTTTTTCGGACACCATCCACATGAAATGATATACCATCCGTTCAAAACAATCAACAATATGTTTATGGTAAGCTCCACGGCATATTTCGGTTTACTATCTTGTGGCTTTCCGACATGACGAGCGAGTGTGTCGTAAGTAACAAAAGGAACGACAGCAAACAGGACGACGAAAACAGACCCGTAATAGCTTCGAATAGTGTTGCGATGAAAGCGTTCAGTTTGTGCAGAGAAATAAAGGTCAGTAGTAGTGGCTTCAGGATCATTGAAAATTGTTAGAGTTTGTTTTCGGACGTTTCGATTGCTTGTCATAAACTTAATTATTCCCACAATGTTTTCTTCATCGTTTCTATTAATGGGAGTGTGAAAACGATCGTATTGTGGTTCAGCGTTCTCATCTTCTGGAGAATCATTTGAATGAAAAGCAAGAGAAATAAATAAACAACCTGACAAGATCCTAAAAAATACGATTGCTGATCCAAATACAGGATCGAAGAATTCCCAAACCTGATAACCAACAATGGCTGCGTTATCGATGTCGGAACGACACGCCGCATCGGCAATGCTGTGTCCCCACATGACGAAGTTGTACCCACTGATACAGATGAAGACGTATTTGTAACTTTTGCTCTTTTTGCTTCCAAAGTATTTAGTGACAACTACCTCACTCATAATAAAAGCGCCTGTTTAGAAAAAATAGTTAATAGTACAGCAAAGAGTTTACCACAAAGTGCACAAATAAGGTTGATTTAAGTCTAATCTTATACGTGTAGTGTATACTAATGCTTGTTTCTAAGTGTTTTCTTTTGGTAAGTAATAATTATATAATTAAATTTAACTATTTACAATAAATCAGACCTGTACCGACAGACAGACGGACAAACGGGCAGACAGACCACGAACAGAAGACAGACAGACAGACAAATAGAAAGACAAACAGACAGCCATGTAAACAGACAGACAGACAGACCGGCAGACAGACCCCGGATAATGACCGCGTGAGATTCAAATTTTGCGTCTGCTCCTTTTGCTGTTTCTCCCTCTGTCGCTCGATGTTTCGTTCTGAATCTAGTCCTGCAGAGTGTCTGGCACCGCTCAGCTAGCGCGTTTTTTGCTATATTCTGCTAGTTCACAATCCTAATCTCCTTCCGGCTGATTTTATCGCTTACTTGCGTCTTCATCAATGTTCTTTCTGCAGGAACTGGTTTTTGAAACTGGCTCGATGCAGATCTCAGCATAAACGGTCTAATCAAGAACAGAGGAAGCGTGTTTCTTTCACACCTTACTCCGGGAATATGAAAGATAACATCTCTTCTCAAGCTTCTTCCGCTGGTACTCCACCCACACCCGTTTCATCAACGACGTTCCTGGACTCCGCACTTTCTCAGAACGTGAATCTGGATCCGGAAACTACTGCGTGGAAGAACAGCCGAGATCTTACAGTAGATGACATTGTGAAAGCTGCGCCTCCAGAGTTGTCCAAACTATCCATCCTACAGTCAAAGCACGTTTCCAAGATTGCTGTATCGTAGCACTTGGAAAGATTCGTGATGATCCGTCTGATGAGTTAGCATGGAAACTCCTGTTTCTACTAGTACTGCCTCGCATGCTTCTCACTCCTCTGGCAAGGGGAGGAAAACGTGGTTTACGTGACGTAAACGCTGCTTACCACCAGTTTCTCAGCTTGAATTGGTCGGATCTTATTTGCCTGCGCGCCTCTCTCCTGGCAGGTCATCCACTACTGGGGATAACGCAAGAAAAGCAGATGCTCTGAGGCTAGTGAGATGTGGACAGTTGTAACGTGTGTCTAGAATTCTAACCAGTAATGGTCTGGCTCCGTCCACTGAGGATACGGCAAGGAAGTTGATCTCCAAACACCGTCCCTTATCTCCAGCGCTTTCCCTCCTACCCAATGTTAGTTGTGAGTCGATCACTTTGTCTAGATCGTTACTTTGCGATTCGATTAGACAAGCTCACGTGGATCTGGTGCTGATCCTAGTAGTTAGCGTTTCGAGCATTTTAAAATGCTACTGGAAAATGAGGATACTTCGGATTGTCTTTTTCTGCCTGTTCGGCTTTTGTTAAAGGAATATTGCCCGATGTGGCTGCCACCCTCTGTCTTCTTCAAGACTAATCGCTCTGCCCAAGCCAAACTGTGATTTGAGACCCATTGTCATCGGAGAATATATTCGCCGACTTACAGCCAGGACTATTTGTTCACAAAAAGGAAGAGTTTACTAAAGTTTCTGTCCCATTCAGCATGGTGGTTCTACGAAATGTGGTACAGAGATGACAGTGCATCATATAAGTCTCACTTTGAAATCTAATCCCAACTGGATAGTTTGAAGTCGAATGTTAAAAACCCGTTCAATTCTGTCAGCAGTGACCAGATCATGGAACAAGTTTCTCCTGCTTTTCCTTACTTGTACAACCATGTAATTCAAATGTATGGCAAACCCAGCTTAATTGTCTCCATGCAGGGTGTCACGAGACGTTGCAATTCTCAAACGATCTATTGAAATTCTACTGCAACATACGTCTCCCGCGCTTGCGATCTCTCAACTCGTTAATATTAACCTCTAACACTATCTGTCCTTACATACCTTCTTTCTTAAGAAACTGCGCGTTATCGAGGAGTTTAAACTAAGCAAATGAAACAATAGTTTAGTCTCTTCTGGCCAGCCAATCTGCACACTAAATTCTCTTTCCCAGGAAAGTGAGTAACCCGAAACTGGTACTGCTGCAACACTAAATTCCACATTGCCAACTTTTGGTTTCTGTCCCTCATGCAGTGCAGCTACGTCAAGGGTGCATGGTCCGTCTTTAGGTCAAACTCTCTCCCATAGACACAAATATGGGTACTCTTGATCGCCCAGACTATTGCCAAACGCTTTTTTCGATGGTAGATTGTTGCGTTCTCTTGGCTGTAGCTTTCTGCTTAAAAATGCTATAGTCCGTCGTTGCCCATCTACATATTGCAGTTATTCGGCTCCAATTCCTCTTTCTGAAGCATCTCTGCGTAAAATGCATTAGTCATAGACTGGGTTTGTCAGAACAGGATAAGTGCATAGGGCTACTTTTAGTTTCGGGAATGCCTTCTCACTTTCATCATACCACATGACCTTCAATGTTGGTTGCCTCTTCTTCGTCAAATCTGATAGAGGAGCTGCAATGACAGCATAATTAGGTATGAATCTTTGGTAGTATCCTGTGAAACTTCAAAAGCTCTGCACATCCTTCTTAGTGAAGGGCCTTGTACTATCTTTAATTGCCACACCTTGTCTTCAGTTGGTCTAACCTGACCCCCTCCTACCACATAACCCAGGTAAACAACATGTTGTGTCCCGAGTTGGCACTTTTCTCGTTTGACAGTCATACCCGCTCCTGACAAGCGTGTGAGGATCTGTTTCAGGTGCAACAAGTGTTCTTCCCATGTAGCACTAAATATGACAATGTCATCCAGATACGCTAGTGCAAAACTCTGACAGCTTCTCAACACCTTGTTTACCAGCCTTTGAAACGTTGCCGGGGCACCAAGCAGTTAGAACGACATCCTCTTGAATTCGTACAGTCCACTGGAGGTGACAAACGCTGTCTTCTCTAGCGAATCTTTACTCACAGGCACCTGCAAGTATCCTCTTGTCAAATCCAGTGTGGATATGTATCTTGCTGGTTCTAGATGGTCAATGACATCCTCAATCCTAGGCAAAGGATAGGCGTTAAATTTGGACACTTTGTTCAATTCTATAGAGTCTACGCAGAATAGCATAGAGCCATCCCGTTTTGGCACAAAAATTACAGGCAAAGACCAGTCACTCTGAGATTCTTGAATAATATCCAGGTAGACCATCCTTGGATTTCCTTCTCGATCACTCCCTTATGAGACCGGGCGTGCGATAGGGTTTCTGCTTCACTTGTCTAGCGGACCCAGTGTCAGGTCGGTGTTCTACAACACTTGTATGACCAGGTAGATTGCTGAAGACCGCTGAATATCTGTCCAGAATATTCTTCAACTTGCTACGTTGCTTAGCAGAGAGGTATTCGTCTGCTATTATGTGAGTTGGTCCTCTGTCACTAGTAGGGATTTCGGGTAGATCTTCCTCATCTTGAACAATGGCTTCCAAGACGTCCATTGTGTTTTTTCCCGCAGGGCTATGCCATGCCATTAACATGTTCACGTGAAGCACTCGATACCGCTTCCATTTACCTTTCATGTCTACTTCATAGTTTACTGGATCCGTTCTTCTACTGATGGCATACGGTTCTTGGCACTCTGCTGCAAGCTTTTTACTAGATGATGGCAATAATACCAAAACCTTGTCCCTTCTTTGAATGATCTGTTTCTGGATCTACGATCATAGTATGACTTATGCTTCCTCCGTAAATCCACCTGATTTTCATGACTATGATCCTCATGGCTGCGATGCGCTCTCGCATCTTTAAAAAAACTCAACAACACTGTCACTGCATCTCTTGTCTCCCTCCCAGGATTCCTTAAGTATATCTAGTGGTACTTTCACTCTGCGACCATAAAGCAACTCAAAGGACGAAAATCTGGTACTCGCTTGAGGCACCTTCCGATATGCAATCAAAAGATAGGGCAACATCTTGTCCCAGTTCCCTAGCTCTTTCTTTGACCGCCTAAACATCCTTTTCAATGTACCATTATAACGCTCTACAAGTTCATCTTTACGTAAGCGAATGATAAGTACTTGTGCAAAGGGGCTTTACTCTTACCATTCTGTAGACCTCCTTTAATAATTGAGAAGTAAAGTTAGATTCTTGATCTGTCATTATCTCCTGTGGTACTCCCACTCTAGGGGAAATTTTCCACAGTTGCTCTGCCACATGGACTGTTTCCATACTTTTTAGCGCTACTGCCTCTGAGTACTGGGTTGCATAATCACACAGCACCAGGATATACCGATTCCCACTGCGACTGCGATTGAGTGGACCCACTATATCCATAGCCACTCGTTTAAAAGGCTCGTCAACCACAGGCACTGAGACCATTAGTGCCTTGTCCCTGGCTTTTCGACTCACCGACTTCTGACATGCTGGACAGCACCAGCAGTACTCTGTAACATCATGAGATATTGCTGGCCAGAAGAACCGTTGTTGAATGCGACTCAAAGTTTTCCTGCGTCCCAGGTTACCCGAGGCTGGAATAATACATGCTAACGTCATCAGTAACTTCCGACACTGAAATGGAAGAACTAATTTATTTACCACCATATCGTCTACTCCCTTGCTTCCCATAAGATTTCACCGGCGATACAGTACGCCATCCTGCCAGACACAATCTCCCTTGTCACTCTCAGCCTGCTCTCTGATCCTTGAGAGAGCTGGATCGTTAGCCTGTAGATGCTTGAGCTTCTTGGTGTCTACAATACTAGGACGACCCTCACCATCATCACTTGCATCTCCTTTACCAGATTCCGATTCTTGTACTAAATCGTCAATGGAGACTTGAGCTTTCCCTGAGCTGGTCTTCCATGCTCCCACACTCGACTCAAGCTCGACTGCTTGGGTATCACTATCGGCTTGATCCGCAAACAAAGTAAACCTTCTCTTGGCTAACTGCCTCTGTTTACGATTCTTTCTGACCTTTCCGCCGGCTTGGAATACTTTATCATCCAAACCGATAACTAGTCTCTGAAACTCGTCATCTGACACTATACGACTAGCACTTCTTCCTGACTGTTGACCATTCGTTTGTTCTCTTGCTTGGCCTTTTCTTCTTGTTCTCGTCAGAGTCTAACTTTATCTTGAACCAACTTATGTAATATTGACACATTCTGGCCTAGTAGTACTGGCTGTGGCAGATGTGCCATAACCCCCGTCTTTACATGATGAATCTTTCCATCAATGGTCACTCGTACGTTGGCTGTAGGATATAATCCCACGTCACCATGACAACAGCTAACTTGAACTTGGGATCGGCGGTTGATTTTGCTGCTACTTACAAAGTCACTCCTCACCAAGGTAGTATGTGTGCAACCCGTATTAAATAAAATAGAAACAGGCCAACCGGCTACATCACCTCGAACTACGAAAGAATTGGCTCCGCCCATTTTCTTGGGTTTTCGCAAAGTCGGTAGCTTGCCTTCCTTGAGTGAGCAAAAAGAGAGTCTTTCTTTTCAATCTTAGAACTTTTGTCTGTCTTCAATTTCTGAGGGTACTTAGAAGCATAATGACCTATCTCTCCACAAGAGAAACACGTGATTTTCTTGCTCTTTCCAGACACAGTCTTTGCCTCTGTCACTTCTTCTTTCTCACCACCTGTTTCCTGATCCGTCTTTGCTTTCGATACACGAGAGAATCTAGCTATATGCCCTGCTTTGCCACAGTTAGTGCAAACTCTCCTAGCCTTGTTGCCCTTTTCGGCAGCTACGTAGTTGTCTGCCATCTCAGATGCTTTTTTCAATGTCTTCTGATCTTTTTTTTTCATCCAAACCTTTAACTCGGGAGGAATGTCGTCCAGCAACTGCTCCAGTATTATAACCTCACACACCTCTTTCTTTGCCTTTGCTCCAGGTTGAATCCATTTGGTGAACAAATCTTTCAATTTGATGCCCGATTCGACATAACTCTCTTCTGGCAGTTTTTGGTAGCTCATGAAACGTTGCCTGTATGTCTCTTCGTAATGTCATAACGACGAAGAATGGCCTTCTTCAATTCGTCGTAATTACCAATCTTCTCCAAATTCATACACGCGTAAGCAGCCTGTGTTTTTTCAGTCAGCAGGGCAGGGTGCCACCCGCTTTCCCCAAGCTTCGTTAGATACATGATAGGTAGTTGCAAACCGCTCAAGCGCGGCCAGATTATGTTCTACATCATCAGCATCTTGCAATTTGCGGTATTTGGGATCACGCCTAACGACAGCAGCTGGCGTCTGCACAACTTGTATCCCACTCACTGAACTCCAGCAATTCTCACGGACCGTCTCGAGAAATGCTTTTTCTGTCCTCCTCTACCTGGCTTGTCCACTCACCACCAACACTGAACTCACGCTTTTGTCCTTCAGATCCTTCTTCCACTAGACTTTGTTCATGAGGCATTCCCACTTGTTCATCCTCGCGTGCCGACATTCTTGACGCTTCGACAGGTTCCGTGAGAAATTCATGCACTTCCGCGTGTAGATTTCCTCCGCCCTGTGGCTGCTCCACTGACTAGGAACTTCTTTCTGACAAAGAAAGAACTTGTATCAACTGAGAAAACTGGATGTCTTGCCGCCGATCTCGTTCCTCACTATCTCCTTGCCAACTCATCCCTTTCCACGTTTCCTCGCAATAGTTCAGTCACGCCGCCTGCTCTGCAACGCTGTCGCTTCCCGACGTCGCTATGGCATCTCCCAGCTCAGACATACTCTGTGATCGCTGTAACTGCCGTTCCTAAAGCCTCGTAGACTTCCTCGACACGCAAAACTCGACCTAGGCACAATACACTCACCGAATTTGTGGGTCTAGTCTACTGCGCAACTTCAACTATAGATATGTCACGAGACGTTGCAATTCTCAAACGATCTATTAAAACTCTACTGCAACACACGTCTCCGCTCTGGCGACCTCTCAGCTTGTTAATATTAACTTTAGCACTTTAACTCTGAGTCCTGTTCTTCTTTGCCACTGCTATTAATCCAGTCATAAATAATTAAGATTCAAAACTCCCACTCTCAAGTACGCGTACTGGCCTACCTGGATGATGTATTTTTGCTGGGAGGGGAAAAAGCTGTTTGGCTGCGTTTCATGACTTGACGGACACCTTTTCAGCCATCAATCTGGTTATAGCAGATAAAAGTGGGAGATATTCTCTCCATCGTTCTCGACTGCTGTTGAAGGGTTTGATGGAATTCCTGTGTCTTGTGAGGGTGCACTCTTCCTTAGTTCTCCAACTGGTTTGATGTCATTCGTTACGTCCTCTGTGTGCGACCATAGCCCAATCAAAGCTCTTACTGTGCGATCAGCTTACCAAATTGGATGATGTTCAGAGTGCAATGCTGTTATCACGATGCTGTTACGTTCCCAACCTTAATTAACCATTTGGCGCGGACAGTCCATTTTGATTTGCTAGTTTATGCTTCTAAAATCCATGGCTTTAGAACAAAGAAGCCTACTCTTACCTCTTAGGCTATGACATGGTTAATGACAGGATTTGGCATCAGGCTTTTTTACCCATCAGAATTGGCGGTTTCGGAATGATTCCTATACTGTCACTGAGACAACCAGTCTTTCTTGCATCCTGGGTCAATGCTTTTACAAAGCTGCCATTCCGATTCCCTGTTTTGCGACCTATCATCGACAGTCTCTTGAGCTCTTCAACCACTTCAATCAGTGAGACTATAGTACGGTCTGTCCCACACAAAAAAAAACATATCTCTGACTACCTGAAATGTACTGGAAAAGTTCAACAAAGGCTATATTCTGTCACTGCTTCTTCCAACGCTCAGAATCTACTCGAAAATGCCCCCACTGCCAGAGGTGTAGCCCGCCTATACTCAACAACAAGTAAGGGCGCTGGGGCTTGGCTTAACGCTATCCCTACATCGGAAGTGTTTGCACTCAATTCTTACAAATTTTGCTTGGGTTTCTTTCTTCGTTTGGGTTTGCCCACAGTCTTCTCCAGCTGGACAACGACATGCAATTGTGGAGCTCTTATAGATGACAGTAAATACCATTTTCTGACCTGTCAGACTGGTGGCGGGCCGGTATGGTTCACGAATCGATTTTGTCCGTCTGGTCTGATTGGTTTCGTGTGTCGCATATCTACCACCGAAGGGAGTCGAGTAGTCGTTATACAACTACAGACAACAAACCGGACATCGTATTTCTTGACTCGGACCTTGGAAACAACGTCAACCTAAATATATCCCTCGCCCACCCATGAGTATAGTGACATATCTTTCCATCATCTGCTGGTGTTAGTGGTGCCGCTGCAGAGAGGAGAGCAGACAGAAAAAAAAGAGAAATACAGCAAACAGCAATTACCAGGTGGCATAATAGCCGTTGTAACCGCACCGGTGATGGTAATGCATTTTGGAGCTTGGGGATCGATGAGTGAAAACTCCTGTGCAAATTATCAAAAATGTTATCAGACAAAGTGGGACGACAGAACGCTGCGGGGTTTATCGACTTCTGGTCCAAACACTTTTCTGTTCAGTTCCAGAAGTGTAATGCTAGAGTCGTCTCTAAAAAGCTATCTTCGCTGTCTGAAGGCAATAGATGTGACATCTTTGCCACACAGAGCTTCAGCCACTAGCTGGTACTGGAGGCTTTGCCTGTACACTGTTGCTTTTAAGTGTAGTTCTCTTTCGTTTACACGAGTTTCAATTTTTAGCTTAGGTTAGTTGATGAACACTACTAATAGTTGTACAGTACATAATCCCCTGCATTGCAAAATGTATCATAGATAAAAGTTTAAATATAAGTAATTGACAGACAGACAAACAGACAGACAGGCAGACAGGCAGACAGACAGACAGACAGACAGACAGACAGACAGACAGACAGACAGACAGACAGACAGACAGAAGAACAGACGGACAGACACACAGACAGACAAACAGACGGACAGACAGACAAACAGACAAACAATGGTATCAAGCCACCTTACCAATCCGTTGTGCATAGAAGTTTGTTCTATCACCATTAACCAGAATTTCACCTATAGCATTTGTCTCTAGCTAGGCACACTCTCTGCATGCTCTCTCAGAGCGTTTTCATGATCTTGAAAGATCTGCATGTAAACAACCTGCTTTGGATCTTGATTTTATGAGATCTATAGGCCATGATCTTCATGAAGCGGTGCCGGAGGGGCGGTCACTGTCAGACTTAATCAAAGATAATGTAAAATTGCAGCAAAGGCTTACTCAACAACATCTCAAGGCTGATGCTGACTATCTTTTGAACAACAACTCAAATACAATCAGAGACAGAGCTCGTTTGCATTCATTGTCTGGTAGAGGATGTATATGGAGCTTGAGTGTCAGCAATTTCGTCTTCGTCACATGTTGCACTTTCACCAAATGATTTTCGTTTGGCAAGCATGATGAGGTCGGGATGTGAAATTTCTGCATCGAGCAGTTGTTGTGATTGTGGCAAAGAACTAGATATCCTACGATTATTATACCATCTAATCACTTGTAAGACTGGGGGTTCCAGTGCACACTCACAACTAAATTTTGTTAGCGTGTTCTAACTGCCTGTTTCAACTCAAATTGCTGCACAAACTAGGACCATGCACAATACAGGTATGTCAACAGTGGCAAGAGGTCGGACATCCTTGTATTTTAACCCAGATTCAGGTGCAGACGTTAAATTAGATGTGTCGTTGGCTCGTACATAGTGTTTGGACTCAGCTAGTGAAGGCAGCCTCAAAAAAAGAAGAAGTAGCAGCAATAAAACGGGAGTAGAAGAAAGAGGCAAAGCATAATTCTGAGCTGCTTCCAGAAGGGTCCTGCCCATGGTCATTCCTCTTGTTTTTAAACATTTTGGCAGTTGGGGGAACAAGCAGTTAAGTATTAGAACAAGCTGGCAAAGAATGCAAGAGATGATGAAGGAAACCAAATAAAATCGACTTCAAGAACAAATGGCGATTCATCATTTAGGTGATACTACAACGGTGCAATGCTTTACCATCTATTCACTTTACACAATACACTTCATGCATACCATTTACAGTACATCACACATTAGTAGCGAGACTGAAGCTACTCTCCATGTGTAACTCTGTTACACACATAGTATAATAGTAGGGTGAGCGGTTCTCCAAAGCACAACGTACACACACACACACACACACACACACACACACACACACACACACACACACACACACACACACACACACACACACACACACACACACACACACACACATCAAATACATGAACGTTTCCCACACCAACATCTCCAACAACTCAAGTATGCATGTTTCAACTACGTACATCCTCTATCTCTAAACTCAAACGTTGTAAAACCAATGTAGCGTTATATAACCATAATTTCACAGATAATTGTTTATAGACTTTGGAAACGTCATGTGAGTCATTGCAGAAATTCTCGAAGCTGTAGGGCGTAGGATCTTGAGACTGCATGTATGGTGTCCAGAAACCGAGGGTTTGTACAGCAACTGGATAACAGATACCACCAGCTGCTGTAACTCTGTCAGCGTGAAGAAAGTCTTGCAAGCTTCCGCAGCTTCTGCAGCAGCTTCTGCAGTGCAGGCAGCTTTAATTTAATAATGAATGAAGGCTGCAGGCCGTTGGTCTCTGTTACATCGAAGAAGCAAGCGTGACCCAGGATGAAATATATCACCAGGACGACTGTTGTCACAGCCAGAACAACGTTGTTCCTTTTTCGCATGCTCATTGTCCGTTAAAAGAGCGTGGTAAATCACTTCACAAAGGGCGTCGTGGCGTTTGATCCGGAGAGGACGGTGACCGCAGCTAACGATATGATCGCCAAAAGAGTCACGAACTTGACCACAGACACATTTCAATGACGATGGTGAAAACGGGAATAGAGAGATTCCTAGCCAAATCCGTATTGCAATCACGAATTTGTGTAGTGACATGGCGAGGCCTAGGTTTGGGTTTGGTAATGTCCGCAACCAAGCACCAGCATGAGTAATGGCAAAGGTCTTGCTCTTTCCCCAAGACTAATAACTTCTTTCAAGGATGAGGCTAAAATGGAGTTGATAATAAATCTAATGTCGCGTTGTGATGATGTTCTGAGATTAAATTACGGAGGGCGATCGTCGAGTTGTTTGAGACGAGAGTGTGCTTCATCTTCTCAAAAATCTTGGACTCTGACTCCAACTGGACTTGATTCATTGTAGATGTTGACGTGGTAGACTGACTTAAAAATGACGGCATCATGCAGATGTCTACTATAGTTGCAGCTACCTACAAAAGCTGCTGCAGATGAGCTCAACGCTTCATATAAACCAAGACCTCCATCTTGAACTGGAAGAGTCGACTGAATCCAAGAAGAATCTTGGATAGAAGAAAGAGCACGTGATCAATTCAAGTGAATGGCTAAGGGATGCATCAAATTTTTGTGAGTTCATTATGAACCAAACCAGGAACAACTGTGCGTAATAGATTGTATATTTTGCACACATTTAAACAGCTGCGTAACAGTTGAAGTTTATCCTGAGAGTGGTCTAAATCGCCAAGATGTGATTGAGCCTCCAGTGCCTTCTCGATGCGTTTGGCCACCGTTGCTTTTTATAAAATCGTCCTCACCCTAAACAGGAAAACCTAATAGCTCAATCCCTCTTGTGACACGCTTGATTTGCGTTGGTAACTCTGGGAAAGAATGATCACCTGTTGGCCACATTTATCCAAGTTGAGATGAAGGCCAAACGTATGACCGTTTACAACAAGAGGCTGTAGTAGTTCGGAGACTGATTCCCGTGTTTCAACAAAAGTGCCGTCTCATCTTCCAGGCACTTTCCTTTCGTATGGTCAAGTTGGAGTTGGCATACGTTGCGGGATGGAAGCTACAATTCATACACTAAGGTCTTATAGCCCCATATCTGTTAATCATGACAGAGAAAACTTGCATGTGTTGTGTGAAAGTAGTCTTCAAGAATGCTTTAATGAATGTCGTCGTCTGCCCTTTTTATCTCGTCTGAAAAAACATTTCTTGAATTATTTTCATGGGTACAGTGGTCGTACCACACAGCTGGAGAGCTTTGTTTTGGAAATTTTTGCCTTTTGACAACTGCTCGTGTCCAGCAAGAGGATCCACTAGGTCCTCTAATGCTTTCAATAATTGTGCATTTCACAATTTTTTGACGATTTTGGAAAAACCTCTGGTTCAGAACTTCCTTGACATAATATATATACATATTATGTATGTAATATATATTATATATAATATATATTATAATATACTTATATATAATATATAATACAAACATTCATACACCTATGCACAATATGTAGTTGCGTCTACGCAGCTATACACTGTACATAAAGTACTAGTGCATTTCAAATCAGTAGAAACGCTGTACACAGTCGTACAATAGAAAAGGGGTAATTTTCACCAAATTTATTACTTTTAAATTTTGATACATCTAATATATAAATTTACTTTTAATTTTGGCATCAAACAGAACATAAACTTTTAATTTATTTCTATGCCGCGTGCAAAAATGTTTTGTGTACAAACTAAAAAATAATCGTATTTTAAATAACATTATTAGTTAAATCTCATCTTGTTAAAAATAGAAAAATCATTTATTAATGGTAAACCTATGTACGCATGTTTATTTTTCAACGGCAATATTATATTTATAACATAATATATTATAACCGCTTTTTGCAACCGCGGGGCATATTGTTTACGAACTTTGAAGGAAGGTGCCTAGTGGAGTGCAGTGCTGATTTGAGGCAGGCGCTTAATTAATAATATTACAAAAAACCATGTCTTCAACGTGTACTGTAGTACATGATATATACGTGATCTATACTTGTAAGCTTTACCAAAATGAAAAGAAAAAAGCACTTAAAACAAATATATGAAATTACGAGATAGCTAGATTCCAGATAAAATACTTAATTGTATCGTGTCTAAATCGTACATCGGTATTTGACATGTACGTCGATGCAAAATAAGGAATGGTGTCACACGATAGATAGTTGGTCCCCGCCTTAACTGGTCCGTGGATCGGTTGTGGCTGAAGTTGCAAAGGGCATTGCAATCAGAGACTGCATAAATAGGGTGGCGGTAAAAAGAGAACAACGTCTATTTCTGTCGGATATGACTGGAATATGGCCCATCTAGTAGAATTAGAAAGACGACGGTAAAA